>NC_056745.1:3540141-3840141 GCF_019279795.1 Protopterus annectens | reverse complement strand
ATACGGTTTAGAGAAAATGGAATACATCTCTGTCCACATTTTTTTGGGACAGTGGTTGAGTATTGGGGGTGCTGTGCAAGAAGGAATAAGAGCAGAGCACATCACCTGTAAGTACAGCACCATGAGAGTAAATCTAAACTTGAAAAAAAAAATTAACTGCACCTAATTTTTGTGTATTCAGAATGAAATTACTACATAAGCTCCTGCAGTACACTGTTGGTATACAGTAAACCTGAGCATTCATTTCACAGTTTTTAATGCATTATATACAAACTAATGTTCTCTTTTGTTACTACATAATCTATTATATCATTAATATATTATTTATTGCATGCCCTACCACAAGAACCTCTTAAAAACAAACAGTCATTTGATTTGGAGTTTTCTGGCAATGCAATGATGATTTAGTGCTTTGGTGGGGATACAAAGAAGAGTTGTTTGAGTAAGAAGTATATGGAACTCTGAATAAGTATTCTGCAAGGGTACCACTAGGGAAAAGTGTAATTATGGAGTTGTTTATACATGGATTTGACATGTAATTTTCCCAGCAGTGTGACTGACTAGCCTTTTCCAGGTGTTGTCCTCACTACCCATGAGGAACAACTGCAAGCCATTGATTCTTCAGTTCTCCTCTTCAGTCAGCTGTAATAACTTCCCAAAGCTTCACCACTCCCTGCATAGCTGTCTGTATCACCAGATGCTGGTCATTCATCCCATTATCCAGTATCCAGATAGTTTACAAGGCAGTGTTTCCTTTGGGTCCCCTGCTGTATGTTACCAGCTTCAAATTGCCACCAGCGTCAAATTGCCACTCACAGTCCAGTACATAAGTAGTAAGATATTTATCTATCTACTGTGTCTGCTACAGCTTATCAGCTGAAGTCTTCTTCCAGGAAAGGGAGTCAGTAAGTTACAAGGAAAGTAAAGAGCACAGAGCAAAAAGAAATACAGATGTCAGCAGTCATTGCATCTTTTAATAGCAAAACTCAGATTAGAGAGAAAAGATGATAAAATACAATAATGTTCTCTCAGTACTCACTACGCTTGAAAAGTGCTTATGCTTTTGTGTAAACTGCTAAAAAGTGACTCTGTGCCTGCAAATTCTTTCAAAAGTGAGAAACATAACTTTAAAATTTTTGTAAAGGCATGCTTACCTAGACTCATAAGGAAAGCTGCTGAATATATACACATTGTTAAAAATGGACAACAGTGTAAATAGTTTACTTTTTCGATAAGGAATAATTTTGCTTTATCTTATCATGATGCCGCCATTCTTTTAGTTATGTGAGACGAGTTTCACAGTCTCAGATCGATGATCAACAATATGACTTTCTCCAGTTTTATAATGTAATTTCTCCAAGGCATGGAACAGCCTCTATCACTCAAGTTTAGTTTCTAGTAAGAAAATAATGAGATAGTTTGGTCAACTTGGATAAAACCTTAGTCACTGAAGGATTACTTTTTCTCAAAGAATCCTTATTTCTGTGGGAAGATGAGATAATTTCGAGCCACCACAGGAGCCTGCGACTCATATTCTTTTCTTGGAGGGGTCAGGACAAGCAGTAAAAATGTTTATCATGTTAAAAACATCAAGTGAACTAAGGGAGCTGGTTCCAGTGGAGCAAAAATAAGGATCCCAAGGAGGATGCATTTTATACAGCAACCCTTTGGAAACATTTTGACAAATTAATGCCTAGAAAGAGCTCCATGTGCAGGCTTGCTTAAATGGCTGACAAATGACCCTTCACAGAAGGACAAGACAGCTCATAGGATAGTAAGTTATACAAATATTGTAAAAACAAGGAAAAAACTAGCCCTGAATGGCTGCTGTTTGTTTTGTTGGCACCAACTAGAAAACCTTTTTCATTTACTTATATCCAATTTTCTATTATTAGGGTTTATTGCCTCCATTAGTACCTACTGTACATTCTGAGTAAAAGGTATTAAGATCCTATCATATGGAAAGTGAGTTGCAAATGTTTGGGATCAGGATGTGTTTAATACCTCTGTTCTTTTATGAGTGCATCCCGTCTGTGAGGAAGCTTGTGGTAATTGCCCCAGTTCATTTTCAAAAGAAGAGAGAACACCTGCTGACTGTGCCAGAAGGGAAACACCACAATGATTTTGTGTGATTACTTCACAATTTTTGAAATACCATGGACAGTAGTGGAAAAGCATACAGAAACATTCACATTCCTGCCCAGGGATCAGAAAGGGCATCTGCCTTCTACCTGAAAAATTCCACTCAGGTGGATCAAATCTTGGAAGACTGCCTAATCTATTTCCCACTCATAAGTCTCTACCTTTGCCACGCCTACCTTGTCTGTCACACAAATTTCCTCTGACGGAATAAGAGATGCCTGTATAGTGAGACTGTGCTGTAAAACTGTTTCATGTTAACATGGATACTCTGCAAATGGGGTGAAATCTGGCTCCCCCTTGCTTTGTATCACATCACTGTGATATTGTCTGACACCACTTTCAAGAGGTCCTAGGTATGAAAAATGATTCAGACAGTTAAAGGCATTTAGAAGATTTAACATATATTTTATGTTTATGTGATTTTTATCTGTCCTTCTTGGGCCATAGACCTTGCACTATTATCGCCCTAGACACTACTCCCAAAGCAAAGTCTGTTGCATCTGTTGTCACTGTGTTGAAGCAGGCTGGGTGTAAGGAGAACCTGGATTTGTGGATATTGCATGCCTCCACCAAGTGAATACCAGAAATGGAATTTGAAAATACAGCAGGTGTTTGTGTTGGCCATTTTATCTTTCTCAGCTGTAGCCTTCCAAGTAGTATCCTGAGAATCATGGATCTCATGAAACCCAGAATCCTGATGAATTCCTTCACAATGAAAGGAGTGGGTGGAAAACCTCTGGAATAGATCTAAATACAGTTATTTCCTGTCAAAGAAAAGCCCTGTCCTGAGAAATCTTATCAGTCATCACAGAAACTCAATCCTACATACTGCCAACTCAATCCACCACATACTTTTGACATGTGTGAGTTGGAATAAGGAGTAACCAATACATACAAATGAAAGTTATATATTTACCACAATGACAGATCCATGTTCTCCGATTTTCATTTGGTTCAACCACAGGTTGTCAGATCCAATCAGATCTAACCTCAGTGTGAAATCTGAAGCTTCTCAGTTCCACAGCTCTGACTCCTGCCTTCCCCACCCCATAATTTCCTCCACTGCAGCTTAGTACCTCAGAGATTGACTGTACCCCAGTAAAATAAGCTATAGCAATTAAATTCAAGGCTAAGGGTGGCCAAGGTGGTGCAGCGGTTAGCGTTGTTTCCTCACAGCAAGAGGTTCTCTGGTTTGATCCTCAGCTGGGGTGCCTTCTGTGCGGAGTCTGCATGTCCTCCCTGTTGTCGCATGGGTTTCCTCCGGGTGCTCCAGTTTCCTCCCACATCCCAAAGGCATGCTGTAGGTGAATTGGACACTCTAAATTGGCCCTTGGCGTGAGTGTGTGTGCGTGCCTTCTGTGGAAGGTTGGGCACCGGGTTGGCAACTCGACACTGTAAATCTCCACTGTCAATCATGAGCAGACAGGTGATCCGCTGTGGTGACCCCTAACCGGGAAAAGCCGAAAGAAGAAGAATTAAGTTCAAAGCTAAACCTAGTATGCATGTAAAAAGGTAGGATTGGAGGGCAGTCAGTTAGGACTGCTTACAGAAAGGGTGTGCCAAGGAACTACCCAGTCACCAGAAGCCCATTTGTGTCAGTTTGGAAGGGGCAGGAGGAAGGTAGGCTGAACCAGATGAAAATCAGATAGCATGGATCATTATAGTAAGTACATTATTTTTGCATCCAATATTTCTATTTTCATCTGATTCAACCATGGGACACATTCCCAAGCTGTTATACCTGGTTCGTATCAAAGAGGAACATTTCTGAGACTGGTGGAAACAAAGGAAGAGCATGATCTAGACTGTACATCCAAGTTTGTGGTGAGATACAAAAGTGTGAATTGTTGACTATGCACAAATATCATCAATTGGCAGTCTACTTACAAAGGCTGTTGATGTGGCCATTGTCCTTGTGAAATAAGCCTTAGGTTTAGACTTGTAGAGGCAAGCCCTTTTTATTGCAAATGAAAGAAATGCAGTCTGATAGTCATCTGGAAAGAGTAACCTTAGCATCTGCTTTGCCTAAATAAAAGTGACATACTCACCATAACTAGGCATCTGTGCTGTCCATTTTCATTCTTCCTCAAGGTATGGGTTAAGGATCTGATCCTCAGATCTGACTCGATTGAAAGTACAAACTTCGGATCCAACTGCCAAGCTCCACCCTATACCCATAATTCTAGTTCATCCCCAATACCTCAGACTGAGTTTGCTGCCATATAGCATTCAGGGGGTAATAGAAAAAGAGAATAGAAATTAGAGTAGGGCTCAAACCCAGAACTGTAGGTTCCAACACAGAAAATTCAACACAAAATCCATTGCATCCCTCCAAAAGATGGCAGGAAGGGGGAAGAAGAGGAGGAAGTTGAGGAAGAATGAAAATGGACAACACAGATGCCTAGTTATGGTGAGTACATAACTTTTATATCTTATGTTGTCCTTTTTATTCTTCCTCAACATATGAGAGAGTCCCCAGCTATGTAAATCTTGGGTGGCCTTCATGAAAGGATATTCCAGAGAACTGCTGAACAAAATGCAGCTCTATTTCTGGAAATTAAGTCCAATTTGTAATGAGTAACAAAGGTATGAGCACTGGATCATGTGGCTGCTGTGTCGATGGAAGTTCTTGACCAAAATGCAGATAAACTGGCCATTGATCTTACTGAATGGGCCTTAAGGAGGTTTTGGCAGAGGAAGGCCTTGCTGAGAATAAACCCAGGAAATACAGTTAGTTATCCATTTGGCCAATGTGACTTTAAAAATTGGAGATCCCAATCTACTGGAGAGAAAAAGACACAAACTGGTCTGTTTTTTTTTTCTGTGCAAGTAAAAATATAATTGTCTATGCACATCCAAAAGATGTAGCATATATTCTCCTCTGAAAATTCTGGAAAAAAATACTGGTAAATGAATGGTTTGGTTAATACTATGTTCAGAAGCCACTTTTTTTTAAAACAAAAGGGAATGGTTGGTTCATATGATAACTCTGTCTTTATGAAAGATAATGTAGGGAAATTTCAATGAAAGAGCTTGGAGTTTGGAAATCCTTTTAGCTGAAGTAATAGCCACTGAAAAGACTGTTTTCCAAGAAAGATACTTTAGGTCAGTTTTCACTGAAGGTTCAAAGCGTTTCTGAGTCAAGCCTTGCAGTTCTGTTGTGAATTCCCAGGGAGGTGATGGATCTTTCACTGGAGGTCTAAGCAGGAAGGTGTCTTTTAAAAAGGTCTTACATAACTTGGAAGCAGCCAAACAATAATTTCTTGTTTCATGAATGAGAATTAGACATGGCTTCTAATTGTACTTTGGTTGTGGAAAAAACAGGACCTTCTTATAGAGGGAAGCTAAAAATTCTAGTACAGCAGAGACAGAGGCAGTAAATAGATCAATGTTATTCTTCAGAGCCCAAAATTAAACTATTTTGCATTTACTTTTGCAAATTTTTATGGTGGATCCTTTTTGTGAGCGTACTGTGGAAGACAGACTGGGCTGTCTGGCTATTAATGGAACTGAAGAAATCATGCGGTTAGCTTGAGAGCTGGAGTGTTGGGAGATTGCATCCCTGAAGTATCCAAGGAGGATAGCAAAGATGATCCCAGAGAAAGGGGAACCATAACAGGTGAGGCCAAAAAGTGGTAATGAGAAGGACCGAGCTCTTCAACCAACTAGCTTTCTGTAAGAATTTTGAAATTAGAGCTACTGGGGTTAGGCATAAAGGAGACCTGAGGTCCAAATGCAGACTACAGCATCTCTTGGTGACTCCCCCTAAGGAAGGATCAGGGCAAAATACCTTCTGCACTTCTTGTTGTGGGAAGATGTAAAAAGAAATCACAGGATAGTTGGCCCCAACAATGGAAAATTTTCTTTGCCACTGATTGCTTGAGAGACCATTCATGAGGTAAAAGGATGGACCTCTGGAGTTTGTCCACCAGTGCACTGGATTTCCCCCAATAGTGTGTTGCTACTAGAAAGTGGTTGGAAGAGATTTCTCATTGCCACACCCTCATTGCTTTTTGACAGACAAGCTAAGATCAAGGTCCCACCTTGTTTGCTGATATACTGAACAACAGAAATGTTGTTAGTCTGAACTGCAATGGTCCTTAGATAGAGAGCATCTTGAAATGCCTGCAATGCTGAAAGGATTGCCATCATCTTCAGGTCATTGATAGCAAACTGGTCTCTTGCGGGGACCATGTGCCTTGAACCATGTCCTTCCCAAGTAATGCTCTCCCCATCCCAGTTGGGAGGCGTCTGTGTTCACTGTGGCCATCAGGAGCGAGAGCATGAAAGATCGATCTTAGTAAATGTCATCTGACTGTATCCACCAAGGAATGGGGTTTTTGCACATCTGAGTAAGTTTGACTGGAAAGGATAGGGGGAGTCGAAGAATAGACCATTCAGCAGCTACAGTCCATTGAAGAACACACAAAGAAATGCGCTAATGGAACTAATACTATGGACTCTGCCATGGATCTTAATGCTTAAAGAACAAGTTTGGCAGAAGGAGCATGGCAAGAAAGAATCTGATGAACTAGAGATCTGAAAGTGCATATGCAGTGAGTTAGGTAAGGAAGCAGTCTGATTTGAGTTTACATGGGCCCTAAAAAACTCCAGGCTCTATATACTGGTGTCAGTTTGGATTTGGCAATACTGACTGTTATGCCTAGTGACTGACAAATATGGAGCAAATAATCCCTGGATTGTAGAAGATGCATGGTTGGGGGCAGTGAGAAGCCAGTCTTCTAGGTATGGAAACACAAAATCCTTGTAGTCCCAGGTGAGCTGCTATCACTGCCATACATTTGTTAAACACACTGGTGGCTGTAGTGAGTCCAAAGGGCCAGGGCTCTGAACTGGTAGTGACAGTCTGCCAGCCAAAAACATAAATGGCTTCCAGGAGCATCTGTCTATTTTGATGTGATAGTACATGTCCTGAAGATCAATGGAGCACATCCAATCATTCTTGTGTAGAACAGGCAGAACGGACTGAAACATCACCATTCAGAAGTTTGATTTCCTGACAAATTGGTTTAGATTGCTTAGATCTCAAGCCCCCTGTCTTCTTTGACACTAAAAAGAAATCTTAAGTAAATTCTGAATCCTGTTTGGTCTGGTGGGACCTCCTGGATGACTGTCTTGTCCAGCAGCTTTTGAATTTCAAGTAAGTTGCTCCTGAGCAGTAAAAACACTCCCTGCGGACATCCATGTTAGAGATTTTACACCCACAGGAAGTGCATTTCTTAAAACCTGTTGGCTTATCAGCCATGACTTGAAAAATCCACAGAAAAAAGGCTATAGTACTTACAGAAGGTTACTGTGACAATAGTAGAAGGCCTAACAGAGAAAACCCAGAAAACTGAGATATAAGGTAGAAGAGAATATTGATGAAAAGAAAATACACTGAAAGGGAATGAGACAAATGCACTTACTGTTGCAAATACAATAAAATAACTGCTACGAGAGAGGATCCTATGTCCTTGTGTGATGGCAGCAAATGAAGTCTGAGGTATTGGGGATGGACTAGGGCATTATGAGTACAAGCAGGAGAGAGTTGGATACAAAGTCTGTAGTATTTGGCCACATCGGATCCATAACCCATAAGTTGAGGAAGAATGAAAAGGACATCAGATCTTAGGCTTAGAGAAAGCAACAAACAACTGGTCAGACTTTCTGACTTGCTTGATCCTGTGAAGATAGAACCTAAGTTGATAATGAATGCCAAGTATATTTAAAATGTATTCACCTTTGAGAATTTTGGAAAAAGACTGGTAGATTTATTGTCTTGGATGCCACCTTAGAAAGGAAAGATGCATTAGTTGTCAAGGAAACAGTCTTTATGAAACACCAGGTAGGAAGGCTTGCAGGAAAAAAGCTTGCATGTCTGAGATTCACCAGGCTGATATAACAGCCACCAGAAAAATTGAAACTTCACATCAACTGATGCTGTTGGTTCAAAGAATGGTTGAGTTTAATGCCTGTAGCATGACAGTAATATCCCAGGAAGGTACTGACTCTCTGATATGTCGTCATAGGAGAAAAGTTCCTTTCAAAAAGATCTTAGAGACGTATAAAGCTAAAGACTGGTCATTCTGCCCCATGTGGAAGATGGAGATTGTGGCCATTTGCACTTTGATAGTGGAATAACTGCAGCCACTATTGAAAACTTCAGGCAAGAATTCTAAAATGGAAGCAGAGAAAATGGTCTAAAACTTTTGACATTGCACACATGGAAAAGGTCTTCCATTTACTATGGCATATCTTTGCAGTGGATTGTTTTTGGGATGCTGATATGATCTGAAAAACTGAAGTTGGGAGCCTGGCATCTCTAGCTAAGGTTAGAAATGGAGGAACCAAGCAGTTAACTTCATGAATTTCTGGTCCAGAAGAGAGAGTCTAAACAGGTGTGATAACAGACTTGGATAATGATTAAAAATCCATGGTGGATGTACCACAGTAGAGGCCACAGAAGGGAAACCATATTTGTTGGGGCCAAAGGGGAGCAATGAGGATCTCATTGGCCTTGTACACTCTTGCTTTCTGAATGAATTCATTCATCCGTGGCAATGGGGGAAAGTACAAAGGAGACCTGGGGTGGATTGTAGACTACAGCATCCCTCATTGACTGTCCCTGTGGAAGAACTAGGTCAAAGTAACTGTTGCACTTGTTGTTCAGGTAGGATTTGCAGTAAGGTTGGCCTCAGCAAAAAAAAAAATATGGTTATCACTTTTGGGTTGAGAGACCACTCATGACACATTAAGATACTTTAGCTCAATTTGTCCTCCAGTACAATGGACGTCCTTGGTATAAGCTTTGTTATCATAAAGCAGAGAGAAGACCTCTCCCATTGCCAAACCCTCATGACCTCTCAACACTGGGGATAGGAGCATGTTCCTCCATCTGCTGATGTACTAGACAACTGATGTGCTGTCTGACTGTATCGATACCATACCCTTGGAGAGGATATTCTGGAAGGCCTGCAACTCTAGGAGGACTGCCCTCATTTCCAAAATACTGATGTGAAGATTGACCTCTGTGTGCAACCAAGTACCTTGGACCATCTTTCCTTTGAAATGTGCTCCCCCAACCTAGAAGGGATGCATCTGTGGGTACTACAGCCACAGGTGGATCCCTCTCCAATGGACATCCTCCTGTTACTGAAGGAGATTTTATCCACTAGGCCATGTATTCTCCCCATATTCAAGTGAGACAAATGTGTGTGTCGTGCAGATGAATGTTTTGGGACCATTGCATTGCTAGAGTCCACTGAAGTATTCTCATGTCAAATCTGGCTGGTAGATCCATAAGAACTGTAGAAGTCATTAGATCTAATGGGCAAAGAATTAGTCTTCCTCAAGGAAAAAGGTGATGCAGCACTTGGGTTCCTGTGAGGCATAGGGAGAGGACTTTGGAGTAGGGAAGTTTGGCGATCTGGATTTGAAGCCAGGTGGCATCTGATACATTCAATCTGTTGAGTCAGGGTAAAATGACTTTTTGTTATGTTGACTGTAATCACTAGATCATGAATCAGACAGAGCAGAAGGTCCATCTGATTCAATAACAGAAAGTTGGAGGTAGCGGTTAGGAGCCAATTGTCAAGATAAAGGAAACATGGGTCCCTTGCAGTCGAAGATGCACTGCCATTATCTTGGTAAACAGCCTGGGGGCTGTGATGAGACTGAAAGGCAGGAATCTGAATTCATAATGACTGGCCTCTAGCCAGAAAAAGAGGAATCTCCTTGAATGCTTCTCTATCGTTACATGATAGTATACATCCAGATCTATAGAGCACATCCATTGTCCTTCCTCAGGAAAGGCAAGATGGACTGAAATGTGACCAAACAGAACTTTGTTTCACAATAAATGACTCAGGTCCAAAATGGTACTAGACAGCCTCACCACAGAATCCGGACTCTAACTGATGTATGGGACCGTTTGGATGACACTTTTTCTCAGCAGCTTGGAAACCTGCTGCTGCGAGTTCCCACTGACTGAGTGAAATCTGAAATTTTTTTTTCATTACTGAAGGAAGGAAAAAGGGAATTGAATAGCCTCTGGAAAATTATGCTTAGCACCCAAGAATCTGTTATGTTTTGCCAGGCTTATGGATGCATAGCTAAGTGCCTCCCAACTGCTTCCAAAGAGTACAGCAGTCAGGCAAACCTTCTAGGGTGTTGAAAGGAGTTCTCAGTAAAGGGACTGCGAAATCCCTGGGTGTGCTTCCACCTCTGATTCTATGGTAATGTCCACTGTAGTTGTCTCCTCCCCTGCCACAAGTAAATCCATCCACAGGGCTGTCATGATAAGAACTCTGTGACTTACTGAACCAGGATTTTCTTCTCATCCCTTTAATTCATAGAAAAGGTTCTCTGAGGGGTGGAGAAATGGGTTCTCACTGCAGAGTCAGTCTTACCATCTTGCTGACTCCTAGTTAGTGTATCTTACTTTTGGTGCAAATACAGTACAGCCATCAAAGGGGGCAATGACAAAGGATATCTTAAAGCTTTCTGCAAAATCATAGCTATGCATCCAGGCATGCCGACACATGGTGATGAAGGTACCTGTTGCTCCAGCAATGCCATCAGCTGCTTTAGAAAGCAATTGCATGGCCACATTGGAAGTATACTATAGGGTAGAAAGGTGGGAGTCCATGGTCTTATAAATGTTCAAAGTCAGGTTACATGAGAAAGACTTGGAAAGCTCTTTGGTCAGGTCTCTCTGAAATCTAGTAATATGGCCTAAATAATTTAGTGTTCTAAGTGTGGTCACTGAAGCATATATTAATTTCCTAAACCAGTGCATAGCCCTAGACTCCCTGTTAGGACTATGGACCAAGAAACTTTCCTCTGACAATTCCTTTTTAGTAGCTGCCACTACCATCATCGCATCCAAAGGTAGACCTTTACTCCAATGCTTTCTTTACTTTGTTGCTGCCAATATGCTGCCCTATCACCACAGCTACAGACGTATGAGAGATTACAGGAATGTTGATTCACACCCGAAACAGGTTCTGCATTTCAATATTTTAGTTCTCACTATTCTTTTTAAGTTTAGATAAGTACTAACCTAGCTGCCCTTGCAGACCATTTTAATTTGTCTAACCAGTTTCCCTTTTTGGGCTTGAAATAACCTATCCCATTTAGTTACAGATTAGCCTTACCCATTCCATGGTTGATAATTATATATTAACTTTAATAAGAATAACTGGGATCATTCCATAAATAATTTGAGGGGGGCCTATGAATGAGATAAACCATTTAGGAACTGCCTCTGTCCATTATTAGTACAGGAGGCAGTCCTGGGCTAAATATTTTGCTTCCCATCTAGAGACCTAAGACTCACCTGAATGGACAGAGATGAACTTTGTTTCATGTGGCTGGGGAGTCTGTTCCACACCAGCAGTACCCCCTGCAAGATATACCTGTCCCTCCAAATCATTTTGTTGATGTTGCAGAAGTTTAAATCCCTAGACTAAGAATATCTGATGTTATTTGACTTGCTGATGTGCAGTAAATCCCACACACAGGTCACCCCTTAGCAATCTGTACAATATCATACTCTTACTCTTAGACCACTGTTACAAACCTTCCCCAGAATTTTGATAGATACTGCTACATTTCTGGAACCTTTGGGTGTTTACAAGAGAACAGTGACATTTCCTACATGTTTGTTACCCTAGATGTAAAGAATTTGTTCACTGTCATTGAAAATCAATATGGTATTACTGCCATAGAAGAAATATTGAACAAAAAGGTGAATACAGATATAGATGAAAATATATGGCTATGTTCCTTATTAAGGCTAGTATTAGAAAACAATGTTTTTCTTTGTCAAACAAAGTATTATTGCCAGAGACAAGGTACGCCCTATGCGAACACATATGCTAACCTAGTCCTGGCATACTGGGAAGATATGGTGATATTTGAGGCAGCACATTATTGGAAAGACAAACTTTTCTTTTACAACAGATTTGTGGACAATGTTTTCTTTTTGTGGGGTGGCACCACATCAGAATTAACATCCTTTCTGAAGTATTCAGAGTCTACTACCAGCTTCTTCAGATTATCATTGAATTATTCCATTTCAGCTATTGAATACTTGGATGTTAGTATTACTGAGAAAGAAAATGTGGAAGTAGAGGCATCACTACATAGGAAGCCTTGTTGGGCCAACAGCATGCTTAGATTTGACAGCATGCACTCTAGACATGTATTCCAACACATAGTCAAGGGAGAAGTCTGCAGAATATCCAGACTTTGTACAAATGAAAATTCCTTTATACAGGAATTGGACTCTCTAAAAAAATAATTTTCAAGCACGAGGTTATAGCAAAAATCTACTGAAAAAGGAAATGGACAACAGCAGTCTCTATAGAAAACAAAGTGCAAAACCATGGTTACACAGAGGTAAACAATGGCCTAATAAGGTAGATTCAAAAAGCTAATGAAGGTTTGAAAATAAGTTTAACATACAGTAATGCTATAGGTGGTATATGTAATATAATTATAGACAACTGGAGAATTATTTTACCAGATGAGAATATAACTAGAGTTGTAGGGACACAACCTAGAATAATTTTTAAAAGAAATAAAAATTTGAAAGCTATTCTATGTCAAGAACCTATGCATTTTAAAAATCCAGGCATCAAGACGAGAACTTATCGGGGGCGTGGCCAAGGATGAACACAGGATAGCAGCAGATTTCTTCAGCTCCACCAATTTCACAGCACTGACAGGAAATAATTACTTTAAAAATTAATTTATGAAGTAATTTTCTTTCTAAATATGTTTGGAATATCAGTTTCCTGAATAATATCTAAAAAAGAAAGAAAATTTCAATAATATTCCTGTCAGAAAACACTTTGCAAATTTCTCTGTTAGCTTCTCTGTTTGAAATGAGTTCCAGTAAGACAAATTCTCAAGATTCCAGCATCAAGAAAGAGCTTCAGTCTCTGATATCTACAATTCAGCAACTTACTACCAAAATGGACAAACTGGATACTAAAATTGATAACTTCATAGAAAAAACTACAAAACAAATAGATTTGTTACATCTAGACTTGCAACAACAGAAGACTCAGATTACAGGCATAGAAGAGACTGTTAATGACATGGAGAATAGAATCCAGGATGAAGAAATTAACATTGAGTTTTTGCTGAAGCAGAACACACATCTACAAACTAAACTTGATGACCTGGAAAATAGATCTAGGCGCAATAATATTAGGATTTTTGGACTGCCAGAAAATATAGAAGGTAACAATATTACTTCTTTTTTAAATACATGGCTTCCCAAAACTTTAGACTTGCCAGAAGCATTTTCTTTTGGTATTGAAAGAGCCCATAGATCCATATCTAATTTTAACTCTAACAAAAAGTATCCTAGATCAGTTATAGTTAGATTTCTATCATCCTATGACAAAGAGATGGTACTTAAATCTGCATGGGCTAAAGCACCTGTTAAAATTAATGAGGCAACTGTGCATTTTGACAATGACTATTCTTCCTTGGTAATAACTAAAAGAAAAGTTTTTCTGCCATTAATAAGAGAGCTTAAGAAAGCACAGTTTAAAACCTACCTTCTGTTTCCTGCCAAACTAAAAATCTTTCTACCTGATGGCCCTAGAAATTTTGAAGACTTAGACTCTGCATTGCTGTATATTAAAAAAAATAAGATTTTGGATAAAATAGAGGAAATGGAATGGGCTAGTCCTTCATTAAAGAGGTTGGCAACAGAAGCTTCTTGGAAGACTTCAGAGAAGAAAAAAAGACTAAAAAACAAATGACTTGTTCTATGTTTTTTCTTTTTTTTCTCTCTCTTTTCTTCACTATTAATCTCTTTAAATACAGTTACTGCATCTCCAGAAAGCCACAAATATTCTGAAAAAGATTTAATCAAAGTTATTTTCTGTGTACAAAGAACTGTTTTTGTTTCATAAATAGTCAAAATATCTGAGGAACAAATAACAAGTTATCAATCAACTTGTTTCTCTTTGTGATAAAGAGACCCAAGGTTAGTAATTTGATACATTTCTTTTTTTTCTCTCTTCTTGTTTTAAATAATGACATTCTTTCTAGATTATGCATTCAGTAAGGGGTGGGGGAGGGCAGGGAGAGAAGTATGATGAAAACATGATAAGTGGAATAATAACTTATTAGTTTTTTTAAAAAAAGTATATATGCTGTTTAAATACTGTTGCTAATTATTTTGCCATGATTCTATTGCTTATACTTGTTTACAAATAATCTGTCATGATTTAATTACTAATAATTAGAACTAAAATAGTAGTAAATAATATGTTTCATATCTATCTTTATTAATATAAACAGCAAGTAATATTTCACTGTAGATAATTTTATAGCTTCCTTTTTATCTTTTCTCTTTCTTCTCTCACTCTCTTTTTATTTTCTACTCTCTTTCTTTTCTCTCTCTCTCTTTTTCTTTCATATAAGTACATTTATATGCTTTTGATAATACTGATACATGTATATAATAAGATTTGTATAAAAAATTGAATTGGGGCATAAAAAATTAATTGTATTATATATTAATAACTGTGGGCTTAGTTTCACTGTCATAGAGACTGTAATAACTTGTAAAATACTTTGCGAAGGTTTTACTCTGTTTAGTTTCATTTGTATTGCTAAATGAATGTCAGTCACTTGCATTTATTAAAATTCCTGCCAGAATGTTAAGGGAGACAATTTGGGATGTGGGTTACCTCGTGAATAGTGTCCTCGAGTTGTTTTAAAAGCTTCAACACTCAGAATACACGCAGAGAAGCTGAATGCAGTCATTTTGAACTTTGACCCCTGAATTCACACTGACACATCGCAGAGTCAAGAAGAACACTCTACCAGGAAGTAGAACTGCTGCAAATGCGACTCTGCGATGAAAAATGGACTCTATAACATTTAAATGTGAGTTATTTTTTTAACTACTTACTTATTTATGTTATAATTTATAAAATATGAAAGTTATAATGATTTTAAATGATTCAGTATCCCATAGTAAGCAAGTGTGATATTTTAGAAGGCATAGAAAGTAAAACATATATACATATGTTTTTGAAAGTTTACATGACTGCAACATATTAATGTATGTAAATACTTATGATTTAAACATATATAATACTACAATTCATTTGACTTATCTAACTGACAAGCATAAATATCATTATGATTTTATCTTAGAAGAAGTTGTCATGTGACATATTTTAAAGCAGCAGTTCAGCTATATAAAATACAGATGGTTTTCTTCACAATGATTTAAGTATATCTGGGAATTTACATAGCTATGCAGTATGATTTGTAACCATATTTATGAACATAAATATTTTATTTAACTGGCAATAATATGTATGAGAAGAAAGCTTTGATGCAAGTAATTTAAAGTCTTTTAGAAGCTGTTAACTGCATTTCTATGACAGAAAATAGGAATATCCTAATATATGTAATGTCTGAACCATAATAGCCTAAGTTATTGACTCTAAATCAACATAAGAACTTATTTTTACAAACTTTGAATAAATTAATATGTAGATATGCCCCCTTTTTTTCTCTCTCTCTCTCTCTCTCTTCGCATCTTTCTCTCTCTCTTCTCGGTTCCCAATATCAAGTTTATTTGAATGCTATTTGATTATAAATGTATTATACTAAATAGATGTACATAGTAGTATGAATTGTTTCTAAAAGTTCCTATTTGTTTATATGATGCTGATTTATCAAATGTTTAGCTTTGTCTTACTAGATAATCTAATTGAAAGAGGTTAACTTTAGTTAATAATAACCAGTATTAAATTGATAAGGTGGCAGCTGAGGTACTGCTGCTTAGGGTAGGGGTTAACTTGAGTGGTATGTGCTACTCAAAGTTGGAGTTTTAACTCCAGGCTGGGTGCAAGGTTTAATCCTTATATTATTTTCTTCTGTTTACTGTTGTTTGTATATAGTTCTGACATCCACAATACATTTTATAAACTCATTGTCACTACAAACAAAAATGAAGCTTATACAAAATCCCATAAGAGTTTCAATAAATACAGCTATATTTAAAGGTACACCTAAAGGAGGAGGTATAACATTACTTATTTTGTTAATTGTTATTCTGATTATAAGTTTTATATGTTTAAAAAATGCCAAATGACTTCTCTAAAAGGAATTTCTTTAAACATTAATGGACTGAATAATCCATGTAAAAGGGTAAGCTTAATGAGGTACATTAATTTACATAAGGCCAACTTAGTATTCCTTCAAGAAACACATCTCCTGAAAAAGGATATTGATAAATTAGCCACTAATAAATATACAGTATTAGTTAGTTCAGAGCACACTCAGAAAAAAAGAGGAGTGGCTATTTTATGGAATAAAAGTATGCCCATACCTAAAACTATTAAGTCTTATGAAGATGATAAAGGAATGTTTTGTATGGTTACAATACAAATTAATGGAAAGACATATACATTAATCAATGTATATTGGATACCAGGAATTGGTATTAATACAGTGAAATACCATCTTAATAAGATCATATCATTCTCTATAGGAGATATTATTTTAGCAGGTGACTAATTGTATCCTACATGAAAAAGATACTACTACTATAGGAAAAAGGAAAATTACATCTAATGCAAAACATTTAAAGGATTTTGTTAATTCATATCATTTGAATGATATTAATAATCAGATAGACTCAAAATCATTACCATACACCTTTTTTTCTAACAGATATAAAACTTATTCAAAAATAGATAGAGTCTTTATTTCTAACCAGATGGTAACAGAATTAATTAATTCTAAAATCATTTTGTGTCCTATATCAGATCATAATTCAATTGTCTTTGAGTTCATGATAAAAGTACTTACAATGTTCAGATCAAAAGGATACCAACATACTTAACTCAACTAAAAGACTATAAAGATTATATACTTTCAGAAGTGCAACATTTTTAGACATAAATAATACCCTGAAGTCTCCATTGTTTATGTTTGGGATGCTTTAAAATCATATCTATATGGACAAAGTATCAGATGGTATAATAATAAAAGGAAATCTTGGGATAAGGAATTATTAGATATTCAAAGTAAATTAGACTCTTATAAGCATAATAATAAAGAAAATATTATGGACAAAAAATCATTGAAGAAATAAACAAACTAAATGAGAAATACAAAGAAATTTTAACTCATAAAGTTAAAATAACTTTAGAGAAATACAAGTTCTTGTCTTACTCAATAAGTCCCAAATACTTACATAGACTTAAAAATAAAACAAAAAAGTTGAATAAGCAAAATCATATCAAAGAAATTTTCTCTAAGGAAAAAGAAGAATGTTTCTAGTCTACCAGAAATATTAGATGAATTTAGAAATCACTTTCACAAAATTAATCATAATAACATTAACATGGAACCCAAAGAAAAAATAAAGAAATTTATAACTACAAACATGAATAAAAAACTTAATAAACAACAAACTAAACTATTGGATAAAAATATTTAATATACAGAGGTTGTTACACAAATAAACAAGCTTAAATCAAACAAAGCACCAGGTAATGATGGTATTATACCAGAGATATATAAAATTCTTTCTAAAAGTACATACTCATTAATACATAAGGTTTTATTTTGGCCCAAAATGAGTTAATAACTCCCCATCTTGGCAATACACATTTATTTCGCCAATTTTAAAACCCAATAAAGATCCAACTAGATGCACTTCATATAGACCTATTTCATTACTTAATGTTGATTATAAAATGTTTATGAGTATTTTTGCTGATAGATTGAAGACAATCATCCCAGGCATTATAGATATAGATCAGACAGGCTTCATTGTAAATAGAAATACTTTTGATAATATAAGGAGAACTCTAACATTAATTGATTTTGCAAACAGGAGAAAGAATGATTTAACACTTATTAGTCTCGACATAAGTTCAGCATTTGATTCAGTAAGTTGGGACTACTTGTTTATCTTACTGAAGTGCACAAACTTTTCAGATGCATTTGTAAATCTAATTGAACATTTATATAAAGGAGCATTGGTTTACATTAAGATAGGAACATATGTCTCACAAAAAATACCCATTTTAAAAGGTACAAAACAAGGGTGTCCACTTTCTCCATTATTATTTACTTTAATAATGGAGCCTTGGGCTAATCTGATCAGAAACAGTACTGATATAGAAGGATTTGATATAGATGAAAATACAACATCTAAAATTCAACTTTTTGCAGATGATGTTCTAATTACATCAGCAGGATCTAATTCTTCTATGCAATCCCTATTTGATAAAATGATGAATTTTAAAAATATTTCTGGTTTAATATTCAATGAAGAAAAAACTAAAATATTACCTATATATACACGAAAAAATGTCCTCATTATTGATTTTAGTAAATATATACCCAATTCAGGTCAGATAACTTACTTAGGTATAATATTAACTAAGGATATCAAATCTATTATACATAATAATTATAATACTTGTCTTCTTAATATACAAAATCTTTTCAATAGCTGGAATAATATGTTTTTTACTATGGAAGAGAGACTTACAAATATTAAAATGATAATATTCCCCAAGATATTATACTTAATACAATCAATAATACTCCCACCTACAAAAATAATTATCAAGAAATTGAATACACTAATGTTAAATTTCTTAAGGGCACCTAATAGACCTAGGATTGCATTAAAGAAACATACTAATAGTTGGTCTCAAGGGGGCATTTCTTTTCCAGACTTTAACTTATATACTATCTCTTCTATTATAAAAGTTATTACTTTGTTAATAGATCAGTCATATGTTGCAAAATGGAAAGATTACTGGGAACTAATTAGTATTCACTTCATGAAAATCTCTTTAACACATAAAAATATGATTGTAAATAACTCCATGTTATGGTTACTAAAATAATTTTGTACTTCACCTATTACACCAAAATTGTGGTTATTCAATAAAGCGAGCTCTTTTGGCAGTTGGTGCACAGTTTCCGTGTTGTTGGATTTATTGATATAGTTAGTTATCCATTAAACATTATTATTAGTTATTATAATTTTATATTCATGCATCCTAAGTATAAGGAATGGAATTTTATTCTATTCCCTATAATGTATACACAAGGTATGCTTTTGTCATCCACTTCTGAAAGAACTCATTTAGTCACAGAAAATGATCTAAAGTACTGGTATCAGTTGCTATCTGATAATAAAGTTAAAAATTTAGACTTCTTAAAACAAGAATTTGATCTGAGAGAAACTTGTTGGTTAGAAGTTCAGACCTTTAGACAACATCTTATTAATAAAATTGATTTAATGTCTAAAACAGTTAAAGAATCTATTCTAATACTGATTGATTACTTGATATTAAATTTACAACATAAAGTTTCTGATAATGGTAAGCTTTCATACATACATAAAATTATCAGAGAAGAAACTTATTACAGTGTAGATACCTATTGGAATTATTTCACTTCCATTAATGGTGAATCACCAAATCAACAAGATAAACAATATATATATTGGAATCTGCTTATAAAACTACTTCTTCCATTATTTGGAGACTTTTTACTTGGAAATTTTTACATAGATCCTTTTATACACCTTTGACGATGAATAAAATAAATAATAAAGACAATCTATGTAAAAGATGTAATGTAGAAATTAATGCTGATTGGGCACATATGTTTTATGACTGTATAAAATTGAAAGAATATTGGAAGTCAATCAATGATTTTTTGCAGGCTCTTTTTACAGATAATTTCATTATTTCTAAATCTCTTATATTATTCAACACTCCTGTTCCTCAAAGTGTTAAAAAGGTTAAGCTTCCCTTGTTATGGTCTATTCTAGCAGTGGATAGAAAAATAACCAGAAATTGGATTTCAGATACTCCTTCTTCGTTTAATGAATTTAAAAATGTTATGACTGTAGTGTGCCATATGGAATTGATGACAATAAAATCAAGAACTACTAGAAAAACATCTTACTATATTATATGGGATACTTTACAAAATCTGTTAAAAAAATCAATAGCATGGTATTTTAGTTTAATTAATTGATTTGATTGTAGTGAATGTCTTTGTAAATACTTTGGTTATTTTATTGAATGTTATAACCATTTCTATTTTAATTACTTGTATAAAATTGTTATGATATTTATTTTGTATGTTAAAAACAATAAACTTGTTTTAAAAAAAAAAGAAGAGAACTTATCCATGCCTACATTGTAAAGCCTGTAAGCACATTTCACTGTTAAATGTTTTATACACCCCAGGACCAACAAGAAGTACTTTTTGAATGTGTATGCTGACTGTAATACGCAAAATGTTGTCTATATTGCAAATTGTCAACAGTGTACTGCATATTATGTAGGAAAAACAAATTGCAGACTTAAAGATAGAATTTGTAAGCATCTATCAGATACAAGGTTAAGAAAAGAACATAATGCACTGTACAAGCATATAGAATTGCATAGTGATTATGTATTTGCCTTTCTGGTTATATGTGTTATAAACAGAAGTCAAAGAATGGGTGACATGTATAATGAAACTGAATACAAAGAGATGCAATGGATTCTTAGACTGGGAACTGACAAAGCCCCAGGATTAAATGATGTTGTCCTTTAGAACCAGCTCTAGCAAAAAGGAGGGTAAACTATTGATTTTCATTGGTTGTGCTGTATTATATTAGATACTATGTTTGTATTAGTATTTTATCATCTGATGAAGAGATTTACCCAAAAGCGCTTATGATACTGCTTTTATTGTTTTAATAAAGTGAAGTTGCTTCATACACAGCGTGGCAGTACTTGCCTTAATTATGGATTTTTTTGGCAGTACTTTCAGTGGAAGAGTCCTTTACATTTTGTTCTTTACATTGTCTTGCAGTGACAACATGGAAGACTCCGATTCTAAGTGGAAGTACAACACAAGTATACCAAGAGGTCCATAATTTTTTGATGCATCTCCGTAGGTATTACATCACTACCAACAGTGTAGTCAAGAGTACAGGTCTTGTATATGACTGCATGCCACTGAATGATGAGGTGCTGTTGTGGAAATGCATAATGAAAGATGTCCCAAAAAGCTAGCCATTGAAAATTCTATAAAATGGACTTGCTGTCCAAACCATACTTCATAATTAATAAGTGTTACAGACACAGTTTATTTCAAAGTCAGTGCTGTATTACTGATAGCCTGCATTGTCATACTAATGCAATTACTCCACAGGAAAAACAGTCCAATGTATGTTGTCTTCACTAGGTTGTAACTGGTAATAGCTATACATTCTGTCTCCATTCAAAACACAGATACACATACAAAATGACATCCCCCTGGATTAACAGCAAACATTTCTTTACTATCCGATAGCTTTAATGGCAAGACTAAGCACCTGCTTGCATGACAACCAGATGCGTTTCTTTATCAAGTGCTTGGTTCATTTGTAGTGCTACTTCAGGTGTATGAACTGGGCCACAAACTTTGCTTGAGCACCCAGCCAAGAGTGACTAATATGCCTGCTGGGAACTTACTTATGGATGTAGCTTTATATTACAGTGGGGTGAGCTGTGCTTATGCACTGCAGATGTTTTCTGCCAGGAAGTTGGCCTCCATCAGTCACCAGACATTCCATGTCATTCAGCAGTCATACCCGAGCTTTGCTGTAGGTGAAGTTAGTAGAGACAATAGCAAACTGTTTTCTCTCAAATATGTTCACATTCAGTTAACCTAGCTGGTGATGCATGCTGCTGTTCACCTGTACACACTGCAAAGTCCAGATTGTACTCAGTGATGGACCTGGAGTTGGACTTGATTACTGACACTGAGCTGGTTCAGCTTTGTGGTTGTTCATCATCACAATGTTTCTATGCTAACCATTAAGTACTTTGTAAAATTATAAAGTGAATAATACTACCTCATAACACTGCTGTCATATTTAATCACAAGCCATTTCCAGTGTATGCTGCGAGTTCATCGCCAAAAAAGGATATTATATGACACTTCTTGGTTTACTGCACAGATAATTTCAGTTCAGCTTGCATTGTTATAGACTGTTATCAGTACTGGCCAAATATTTAAATTATATTATTTTTTAATTTTAACTGTGCTGCACTTTCTTTGCCCTTGCTAAACTTATTTTCTTGTATCACTACAGAGTAATGAGGTAAAGAACTCATATTTCATGAAAGTGGAGGGACTCAGGTTTCTTGACATGCACATCAAAGTTGCAAGCATCACCACTGATGGTCACTGAGCTCTCATGAAGTACCTGCATAAAAGTCATCCATATGTGAAGCAGAGGTTTGATGTGTGGCATATTACAAACACCACCTTATGAAAGTACCTTACTCAGTACTCTAATGAATCCATTTTTATCATTGCTTTTAAAAGTAAATGTATATCATTCTTATACACTGTCTTCTTATGATTTATAATGAGAATGGCAGAGTGTTATTACCTGGCTGACATAGTCATGTATGTTACTCCATATCTACAAAGAAGAAAGTGGAGGAACATGGAAAGGGTTAAAACTGTTAAGCTCTGCTGCATTGGACACAGACCATTAATGACCACGTGTACTGTGGTATATCACTTCCACTAGTGGCAATGAAAAGCATGTAAAGGAAACACGGCTATCCTACTAAAGCATGTGGATTGAGAGGAGTATGTATCAATTACTGTTTAATGCTACTGTGGTACCTTTGGATCCATACAAGTGTTATGACCAATGTATATAAAAAATGCACAAGATATGTTTTTGAAAGCACTGTAGGGAAATGCTTAACTACAATAAATTACAGTTAATAATATATGTAAAATGTACATGCTGCTGAGTTACTGACAGCTGTCATGAAAATGTGAAGAGCTTATATCTCTCAACCTGGAAACATCAAAAACCTGGACAAGGTCCATGAAAAATAGGTACAAATCTGTATGCTGATTAACATAAAATTTGCATACACAATTATGCAACCCCACCCACTCTAATGGAATTGTGGGATACAAACTTTCAAAAGCAAACTGAAGAACAGACAGCCAAAACATGGCACCAGAGTCCCCTGCAGCCATTCCAATTTCCCATTACCTGGCTATTTTGCCCCATTTACTATAAAAACTAATGTGTGCATGCATGCTACTTTACTTCTACAATGATTATTTGGAATTTATTGTTACATTTTATAGCACAATGCACAAATGCTAATAGACATCTGCTAAACAAAGCAATACTGTCTCACAATGAAAATAGACTTGGCATTAAAACTTCTCTGCCATTGAAACTCACATTCATTGAAACAGCATTAAAACCCCACACCACATCCAAAGAAAATGCATCTGGTCAGTGGTGGATAAAGATTACCTTTGGGCTGTTTTCAAATCATTGGCCCTTTGCCCATAAAACAATAAACATACATATGTTGTTTGATACACCTTCCTGACTTTATTAAATTATATTCCTTGTTTATACAGCATACTTGTTAGAGCGCATTTTAAATTTATTGTTTGAACATTTTTCCAGGCAATGAAATAAAATGCATGAACCAATAATGACAAAACTGCCCAATTCAGAACATTTTCATCATAAAAGACTACTTCCACAACCACACTATATATATATATATATATATATATATATATATACACACACACACACACACACACACACACAAAAATAGAATGACAGTAGTGTAAGCCATAGGCATCTTGCACAGCTTTTCGCACTTATTTTCAATTTCAGTTTTTTTTGGAGGGGGACAAAAGGCCAAAAAGAAGGGACACATATTAAACACTGCTTGTATAATTTTGGAAAGTTGCTAGAATAAAATGCTGTGATACCACCATACATTTCACTGCCAAGTCTTGAACTCAGAACCCTGTGTACTACAGTCAGAGCAACACACCACTAAGCCAAATCAACATTTTCCTGGAAGGTAGGAAGACTGAAACTTAAATGGCTATCAGTTATTGAATTCATTTCTCATCATAGCTCTCAACCAACCTCTTAGCACAAAAAAACTGGACAAAGCCAAATATTGGGGGAATACAACCCCAAAATAGGGACAATTTTCAAATACTGATCTTATAAACAGAAAATTGCTAAAATAAAAGGTTTTGTGTTGCCATTTATTTTCTGAAGAATATGAAGTCTGAAATTCAAATGCCTGTCATTTTAATTCAATCCTTCAGTGATTTGCCACAAAAATCCTGAAAATGACAGATTTTATGAGGAATAGATCAAAAATATGAGGCATAAATTCACAATTGGTGGTGGCTAGGGACTTTAGGCTCTTTTTGCCCTGTACCCAAGGTACAGGGTTTGAGCCTGAGTACCTCTAGCCACCAGGTGTATTAAATTTGGGGCATTTTCTCTCACACACACACTCCTTTCTGTCCATCCTGCAGTGCCTTTTGTTTTATGTAGGTGAACCAAGTTCACATGGGCTGAAATAAATGTAATGACAGTGCTGACAAAAATCACAAGTACAAGTTCCACTATGATGTTTTGGATACGTCACCTTTTTTCCTTGGTTTCATTTCTAACAAGTTTTTGTAGTTCCATTGTACCTTTCTACACCTATGAAACTAATCACCCAATGCAATATTTGTAAGTATTGCCCTCAGAAATATTACGGACAATATGTTTTTATCAGTTTTATTATGATCATACTTCAAGCTGCACATGTATGTAAGTGAAGAAGCCTTTCACTTCTCAATATTCTGGTGTTTGGCTAGCTGTGCTTCTCAAATGCATATTCATTGTAAGGAGTTCAGTTTTTTTTTAAATAACTCTACGCTACATTTTGTCTTTCACAGTGAAATATGAATTGCGATAAAAGTAAAGTAACGTTTTGCCCCTTCACACCCTTTCTTTTTACCATCTCCTTTGTGCTAGCTTTTCACAAGTTCTTTAATTTTCTATTTTATTTTACACCTTACACTATATCTCTCAGTCTGCCTAACACCCCTATATTTCTTGGCTTGCATCCTTTGATATTTTTTCAGGCATACTTTCATACAAGCTGGTCTTTGCAAAATCACTGAAGTAGTTTTCGATGGGAAAATAGTTTCTGCTATCTCAAAATCAACCTAAGTTAATATCAGATCATTACCCAAAAGTGTACATGAATTTGTACTGGTATGTCTAATAATATCCATATATCTTGGGTCAATATCCAGTAGTATTACCCAACTCTTGCCCCATTTGTTTAATAAGTAAACATACAGACTCAAATGTAGCTTACGGTATACATCTGTATATCCACCACAACATCTGTCAGGTTGTGTCTATAACATTACATTTAAGCTGTCTCTTTATATGAAATAATCATTTCATTGATATCTCCCCACTGCAATTGCCTTTCCTTTCAGTGTAAGCATTAATTTATTTCCTTGTCTTCCTAATCCAAATCTTACAACACCTTTGCAGGTATATTGCTTTATGTGAATTTTTTTATCTACAGGTCTGATATACCAATGATGTAAACTCCCCTTTTCTGGCTATCCTTGCAAGACAAGATCAGCAGTGTTTTATAACCTGCAACTGACATTGCCCCCCCCCACCTTAATGTTTTCCTTGTGAGCAGATATCTTGGAGAAAGGGCAAGCTATAAGAATGCATGATATATTGTCTTTCTTCATCTTAAATGTGAGGGTCAATCCATTTCCATTCTGTGCCATTGCTTGCACCATACAATGCCCACTTTCATTCTTCTGATAACACCAGGAAGTCTATTCATGTTTCTTTTCTGTCAGGATACAGATAAGTAATTACCCAACTTTAACATCAGAATTATTCATTTTCATTATTTGTCCTTATCCCAGTTGCTTCACATCTTGGGTCAAGTTCTACCTTTTTATTGCAGTTTTTTTCTTTCTCCCTCATACAACAAATTATAGTTATAATAGTCTTCTTTTCTTGAAGTATCCATCTACTTGAATTTACCTATCAATATACAGATATAATTTTTCTGTGGTCATGACTGCCTAGATTAAAGGGTTTTTCAAGGATCCACCTTACCATGTCATTGTTTGGTGCAACTCAAAATTTCCACAGAAAGCTGTTAAAAATAGGAATTAGTTCCAGATCCTGCTGAAGCAGCCAAAGTATCCACAGAAAGCTGTTAAAAATAGGAATTAGTTCCAGATCCTGCTGAAGCAGCCAAAGTACAGAATAAATGTCAAACACACACTCCTTTCTGTTCATCCTGCTGAAGCAGCCAAAGTACAGAATAAATGTTTGCTACTTGAGCAGCCAGAAGAATGAATAATTGAGCTCCAGTAAATGCTCACAAGTGCACCTTCCTGGAGTTTGCAGCCAAATATAACAGGAGCACTTCCAACAATAATAAATGTTTCCTACTTTAGCAGCTAGAATGAATAAATGCTCGCAAGTGCACCTACCCAGAGTCTGCAGCCAGAAGAATAACAGCCAAAGATAACTGGAATTCCCGCTCACAGATCAATTTGAACAGCCCTCATTTCCGACAGACTGGTAGCCCAGCCGGAAATGTGTAAATGTGTGCACGTGAGCCCTGAGCTCAATTCTGACTAGCTGGTAGCCCAGACAAAGCTGACGTAATCGAGCATGTGATGACATCAGCTCAGAAGCGAAACAAATAATTTAAAAAACTGGGAAAAAAATTGGAAATCAAGGGATGCCACTCAGGAATCATGGCACCCATAATTTGGACCCCAAAACTTGGTAAAAACGAAATAATTTGGTACGGTTAGGGAGGTATGGAAGAGATTCACATTTGTAACTGATTTCTCTACAGTTTTATTGGTGCATGCATGTGTCAAAACACATGCATGTACTGTTTGCATGAAGTGGTGATGCAATACTAACCAGGAATCCATTTATAGTTTTCAGTGGAAGGCTTACAAAATGCTTTAAGGAACTGCGACTAATCGAATGCTTCTACTCAACCTGCCGCAGGTTTCCCTAGCTGATCAAACCACCTCACTGGAGTCATTGTACTGACTGCTCTTCTTTGACCCCAAAATGATACACTTCTTCCATGACAGCATTTGGGGAAGGTAAGTTGTGCAATTTTTATATGCATGACACAGCTTTTCTGATGCTTAGCTTCACAATTTCTAAATAGTGTGTCTTACTGAAAACAGTAATTAAATATGTCATTAAGTGTACTTAGTATTAAGTCAAATTATACTATTACTGAATAATTAGAAGACATACATCATTTGTAGTTATTTAAAACAGAAAAGTATGTAAAGTACTTATAATGGGGAAATGAGAGAAAAAGGAACATTGGTAATAAAAAAGAATAGGGAGAAAGAGAGAATGTTATTTAAATACTTAGTACTATATGTAATTAGAAGTAGATATAGAAAGGAAAAGAGAAAGTTAATAATAAAAATTATTCACATTACCTTACAGCACAGAGACTTTCCAGAATCAGTATGATTCATGAAACAAACCATTTAAAACTAGAAGGAATTTATTAATTTGTCCTTTAGTTTTTTAGTTTTGTTTGCTCCTTCCTTCACAGACCATCCATTTTTTGTTGCCTGTCTCTTCAAACTCTGGGATGACCATTCCATTTCTTCTATGTCCGACTATTTTCTTCTTTATGGATAAATTCTACTGCTTCTTGTAGGGGATCAAAGACCTTCGCTCCTTCTGGAAAGGTGATTTTTATTCTTGAAGGAAAAAGAATTTGAGCTTTAACACTGGCTTTTTTCAAGGACTTAATTAGAGGAACACACTCCGTTCTTCTGGATATGACTGCAAAGGTGTAGTCATTGTCAAAACGAATAACTTTTTCACCCATCTTGATAGGGAATTAGTCCAAGCTGATTTCAGCACTAAGTCCTTGTCTTCCAAGGAAAGAAATCTATTATAGACCTGGGGTTAGATGAACTCAGAGATGAAGCTGGATTTGCCAGGGACCAATGAGCCCTCTCAATTCTAAAAGAGAGGGATTCAAGCATGTTTAGTGCTGATGGAAACCACTTACTGAGGAACTGAATCATGTTAGCACCCTCTTCTTTCTCAGGAATTCCATATATTCTTATGTTATTCCTCCTTGCTCTACTTTCAAGGTCTTCCAGTTTCTCAATCAGCCTGGTGTTTTGTTTTAGAGGAAATTCATTCTGATGTTCATTTTCTGTCACACTAGTATATAGGTCAATTACTGTTTCCTCTAAGGCAAGAATCTGTTCAGATTGATTTTTTACTATTCCATTTAAAAGTTCCAGTTGCTTACTGCATTCTTTTTTGATAATATCCATTTTGTTTTAAAATTTGTCCATTTTTAGTGACAGCTCTTGGATGTTTGTTATTATAAGATGTAGTTCTTTCTTCACTGCAGTCTCCTGGTGTGGGTTCTTCGAGTTGCTCATCTTGAGATTTCCAGTAGAATACTTGACAGGAATAATTTAAAATATTCTCTTGACTATGTATTAATTTTTAGAAAATAATAGAGTCTATGTATATTTCCTGTCAGGATATTAAAATCGAGGCAGAGCTATGGATTTCTGCTGCTATCACTGGCATCTTGGCCACTCTCCCATTCAGTGTACTTAAGTTGCACCTGTTAAGTTTACTTCTGACCTGTTTTCAAACCATAAGCCCCTTGCACACATTTTTTAGGACCATGCATGTGTTCTTTGATTCACCTTCCTGACTGTATTAAATTATATTCCTTGTATATTACAGCACCACACATTAGTGTGCTTTAAATTTGTAGTTTCATTATTTTCCAGTAAGGAATGAAACAAAATGGTTGAATGAATAATGACAAAGCAACCCATTTCAGAACTATTTAACCATAAAAGGCCACTCATTACACTCCACCAATATCAGTCACTAAGCACAATCTCTGCAGAAGTAAAAGTTATCTGAAGAATCCCACATTAAAGAGATTTGTAACTAATGAAGAGGCTGCTATTAGTAAACAATTTTACATTTCAGTATTTCATCTACAAAAGTGTTCATTTACAGAGTGCTTCTGGTAGGTGCTTTTCTAAAAAAACTCCTCCAGGTTACCCAGTTGAGTAGCTTCTTTCAGTCCGATCAGGCACACATTGTTTCTCTTGCTCTCTTTTTGAAAAACAAGCCTATCATGGTTGGACTTTAATAACTGGCCTTGCTGCTCAATGATTACATTATGTTCTTGCAGTATAGGTCAGCAAATTAATAACTGACTCTGGAAAAGAAGATTTAGTTGTAAAGGATTCCAAAGATGCTTTGATGCTAACATTCTCCTCCTTTTAGCAGTTGTGTCCACCAGGATGCATGAAATCACGACAGAGAGATTACTCAATTTAGTGACGTCTGAGCCATTGAATGGTGACCACTTACTGGAAGTCATGTTAAGCACCTCATTGGTATCCTCCTCTAGTACAGCTATGGTAAAGCAGTAAAAAATAAAAAGGAATGGGCTATAGCGATTATGAAAATGAGCCATTCAAGGGCATAAATTAGCGAGTAAGGAGATCAGCACTATGGAGCTAAGAAAGTATGCTGTTCATGTCATGATGCTAGCTCCATCCCCTCACCTCAGAACACATTCAGTAACAACAACACGTACATACACATGCACACATAGAGCAAAGCACAGTTCCACTAAACCAATGTTATGCTGAGGTTAAGAGAACACTGCTTAAGCTTCAAAGGTTAAAGGCTAGGAAACATCAGACATTAGTGCACACTGCAGTACACCCACTTTTACCTTTCTCACATACACTTAGGATGCATACCTCTAAGAGTCATACAGGTACAGATTGCAAGCCCTTATGGCCCACTGAGACTGCATCAAACCATAGTAGTAATGTTTTAGTAACAGGTGGCTATTTGCAAGACTACGGACACCACTCTCACCAGGCTGGATATGAATAGGGTGACAGCCGTCTTTATGGAGCCAGGGTCTGGGACGTAGAAATGGCACTTATACCCCTCTGTCCTGACAAAGAAACTAGGAAAGTATGCACAGAAAGGCAACAGAACCGCACACCACGTACTTAATAAAATAAATAAGAGATTTACTGAGCACGCTTTCGTTAAAAGACTTCTTCAGAATAACAGATAAATCAATCAAATTTCCTTTTTAAAAACACATTCAGAATTTCATAGGTTGAATAAATCCCACATGACTTGACATCATTTCCCCTAAAACATTCAGCATTTCATAGGTTGAATAACTCACACATGACTTGACATAATTTCCACGAGCACATAAACATTTGTGAAAACCTGTTCACACTACATAAATGTCAAGTAGTACAGTTGTGTACACTTACCATAAATGTAGATGTTCGAGTGTATTCACTGTTGCAGTCATTACATTTGGGTTATCTGCTTGCAGGTAGCCCTCAGCCGGCCTGATTAACAAAGTCTTGGGTCCTGCATCGGTTGCTGTCTCTTCTTCCATGACGTCAGGTAGTCAGGAGTATAAAGCATGCAGCCGATGCCATTACATCAGTTTTTGTTGCCCCAGATGTCATATTATATACAAGGTTACACCTCCAACAAAAAGCAAATACACCACACCAGAAAGCTTAAATACAGTAAACAAGAAGAGAGGTATAGCCAATAGAAGTCAGGGGGTTGGAGGGAGGGTAACCAGGACTGCAACAGTGAATACACTCGAACATCTACATTTATGGTAAGTGTACACAACTGTATTATGTTCTTCATGTTTCACTGTTGCAGTCATTACATTTGGGTAAATTCCTAAAGCTAAGGAAGGGAGGAGGCAGTTAAAGAGCATTAGGACCAGCTATTAGGCCCTGAAAGACTGCAGTGGCAAAACCAGCTATGGATTTAGAAAAAAATAGGCAAGTGGCAACGCTTGGTGTAGCTTCTAGGATGTCCCTGGTATTAACACCTCTGAGAAAGGCTGTTGAAGTAGATGCAGCCCTGGTGGAATGTGATTTTATCCCCTATGGGGTAGGTTTTCCACGGTGCTTATAGCAGAAATGAATGCAATGGCCTATCCACTTAGAAATGGTTTGCTTTGAAATGGCCTTCCCCTCTGCCCCTGCATCAAAGTCAACTAGCAGCTGTTCAGTTTTCCTGAGAGGCTTAGTCCTGTCCAAATAAAAACTAAGTTGTCTGTGCATGTCCAAAGAGTGCAGTATTCATTTTCCTTTGTTCTGTGGATTAGAAAAGAAGGTTGGCAAATGAATGGACTGATTAAGAGCCACCCTGGATACCACCTTGGGCATAAAGGAAGGATTGGTCCTGAGGGACACCCTGTCTGCATGGAAGATGATGAAGGGCTCCACTGCCATGACGGCCTGTAATTCAGACACTCTTCTTGCTGAAGTAATGGCTAGAAGGAAGGCTATTTTCCAAGAAAGGAATTTCAACTCTGCAGTTGCAGCTGGCTCAAAAGGAGATAGAGTGACCTTTTCCAATACAAAGTTAAGGACCCAGGCTGGGGTAGGGGCTCTCCTGGGTGGTCTTAAATTTTTGGCCCCTCTGAGGAATTGCTTCAGCAAGGGGTGAGAGTATAGGGATGTCTCAGTATTATAATGTGCTGAAATGACTGAGGCATGAAGAATGAAAATGGACAACACAGATACCTAGTTTATGATGGCTGCATAACTTTTAAATATGATGTTGTCCTTTTCATTCTTCCTCAATGAATGAGACAGAGTTTCGAGCTACATTAATCTTGGGTGGCCTTCATGGAAGGATGTTCTGGAGAACCGCTAAACCAAAGGCAGCTCTGCTTCTGAAAATTAGGTCCAAGTTATAATGAATAACAAAAGTATAAGCATGGGACAATGTGGCTGGTACGCAAATATCATCAGAAGTTCTTGACCAAAAGCAGATGAAGTGGCCATGGATCTAGTTGAATGGGCTTTAGGTGGTCTTGGTAAGGGAATGCTTGTTGAGGACAGATCCAAGAAATGCAATCAGTTATCCACTTAGCCGCCGGCACTTGCGAACAGCTTCTGCTTTCGGCACCAAGCGGCAAGAAAGACTGGGGAAAATGGCGTCGGCTGATGCCTTTATACCCCAGCAGCTGTGACGTCGGGGAAGATGCGACATCAGCCGAGGCCAGACCCAGACTTTGGAATCCGGACGACCGAAGGGCTGCCTGAGGCAGGACAACCCATATGTTATGACTGCAGATGCATCCTTGAAGGACATCAGGATAACCCAGATGATTTTTACGAAAATGACACAAATAGCTGATCAGACTTTCTGATTTGTTTCATTGTGTGTGGATAATAATGTAATTGCCTGGGCACATCCAGGAGATGCATCATATATTCTCCTTCGTTTTAAAAATTTGGAAAGAAAACCAGTAAATTAATGGATTGGTTAATGTTAGATTCAGAAGGCATTTTAGGTAAAAAAGGGTTTGTTCATAAAGTTACTCTATCTTTATGGAAAATATTGTAGGGAGTCTTCAATGAAACAGCCTGGAGTTCAGAAAGAGCCTGAAGTTCAGAAATTCTTTTTGTGGAAGTGACAGACTTACTTAAGACTCTTACATATCAGAAATTTTAAATTTTTTTGCTGAAGGTTCAAAGGGTTTCCACATCAGAACGTGTAGCACCACAGTCAGATCCTAGGGAGGGAAGCATACTTTATTGGAGGTCTAAGGAAAAAAGTACATTTTAAAAAAGCTTTACATAACTTGGAAGAGGCCAAAAAATAATTTGTATCTCCTACATGAAATTTTGAAATGACTGCTAATTGAAGTTTAATCATAGATACACTAGCTCCTTCTTTGAAAAGTGTAAACAGAAGGTCAAGAAATCAGAGACAGGGGCAGAAAAAGGAACATTATTTCTCAATGCCCACAAGGAAAATATCGTCCTTTTGCTCTTGTAACCCTTCTTAGTGAAGTCCTTTTGTGAGGATAATAGAATGGTACGTACTGGGGAAGAAAGCCTGGGCTGTCTGGCTATTACTGGAACTGGAGAAACCACTCCGTTAGTTTGAAGGCTGGGATATTGGGATAACTCATCCCTGATGAGATCTGGAGTTGGGTCCAGTATTCAGACAGGATAAAGAAGATGAGAACAAAGGAAGGGGAATCACACCTGTAGAGGCCAGTAGGGGGGCAATAAGGATAACAGAGTTATTCAACCAGATTGCTTTCTGTAAGAATATGGGAATCAAAGGAATTGGGGGATAAGTGTAAAGAAGACCGGATGCCCAATGTGGACTAGAGCATCTATTGGTGCCCCCCACCCCGAGGTGGGATCAGGGCAAAATACCTGCTGCACTTGTTGTGGGGGGATGCAAAGAGGCTGCAGCATGCATTCACAAATCATTGTAAGCTTGACTAGAAAGGAAGGGGCTGTCAAAGAACAGACCATTGAACAACTAAAGTCCATTGAAGAACATGCATATAGTAATGAGCTAAGGTAGTAGTACTATTGTTGCTGGCAGACTCCAGCTCCAGGAGAATGAATCTGACTGGAAAAGGAGGATGGGATAGAATATGATGAACCTGACATCTGTGTGTGTCAATATTCTATGATCTTATGATCCTAAGGAGGACCAATTCTGTCTGGGTCAAGAAGAGGCTATCAACTGCAAAAATCATAGGGATCTGGGCTAAAGGAGGGGAAGCACACAGAAATAGACTTGTCTAGTGCATGGAAAAATCATATATTCTCCAACCTGTTGAAGCTGTGGTACTGATGCAGGAGTCTCTCAGGTGACTGTTTCGTTGGCAAGATCTAGAACTATATCTCTGTTCAGCATCTACTTATGCAGGTATACCTGGGATCTACTCAGCCCATGGGCCAAAATATTCTTTTGTGATGGCATGGTGACTATGAAGGCCTAAAAAGATAACAGAGGTAGAAGGCCTTAATGCATCAGCATTTTGAAGTAATTAAGAACTTGCTGGCTTCTGAAAGGTCCAATGCAGGTCTCCATGTGCCTTCTTTTCTGGGTGCTAAGAAAATCCTTCAGTAAAATCCTGAGTTTTTTCCTCCTTTCACTACTTTCTCTATGGTCCCCAGCTCTACACTGAAATTGTAGTTTGCACTTTTGTCTAATGATGATCAAGCCTCACTGGTCCTCAAGTAATGCTTTCTCATTCTCCTACAAATAGTTTTAAACACTCTCCTACCCTCCATGAAGACAGAGGTGATAGATGGTCCAGATATGGGTGTGGGGAGGGTTGGAGTATATTTTTTTCTGTTGGGGAGCAGCCTGAGTCACAAATGCTCCCTCAAAGGATTCATGGCCCTGAAAGCCCACAGGACTCACATAACTCTTACCTCATTCCTTGGGGTAGAGAAGCCAGGACTGTGATGGGTAAGCCCCGTTGAATTTAGGCACCTGACAATGAAAAAGCTTCTTGATCAATAATACAGGCTCTCTTTTTTCCTACAGTCATTTAAAGACACCTTCAGCAGGTTGTATGAAGAGGAATTATCCAGGGGTCTATTTTGAATCTCTGCCTTCACGTGATCCTCAACCAGGCCTGTCTCCAAAGAAGAGCTCCTGCTGCTACCTTGTATGATGTATCCGTGGTATGATATTGACACTTTTTGAAGTCTCTTGCAACATGAGAGGACTGGTGACATAATTCCAACATCTCTTGTTGCAGATGTTTACTGGTCATACTCTCACTCTTGGACTTCGTGTTATCCAGGGGAATGCTGGTAGTTAAGCATATGGTTCTGGTAATTTAAGGCTCTGAAGGTGAGGGTGGAAGAGGTTTAACTTTTCTTCCAAAGTAGTCAAGCATCCTACTCTCCCTGTCATTCTCAATGACAAGGAGAGTATCCTACCCTCCCTGTCATTGATAAGGGGGTTCCTGGATGAAGTTGAAGAGGATCTCTCACCATAATCCATGGACACCACAACTGGGTCTGCAAAGTATTCTTGTAAGGGATCTTGTAGGAATCCTTGCCACAGAATTGTTCAGGGTTCCTGGGAGCAGGGCGAAAGCAATCTATCTCTAGAGATGTATTCATGAATGCAACTCCATAACACATTACCGGAGGAAAAACTGAGGTCTCTGGCTCAGACAGATGGACAACAGCTGTATGTTTAAGTTGTGCCTGACATTATTTTCGGATTGGAACTCCACATTCATCTTTTGGATGGTGCTCCCACAGCAGAGACCCTCTGCTGGTGAGAAAATGGACAAAGTCTCCTTGGTGTCAGTTACACATGGAGAAGGTGAAAGATCTGGGGTATTAGAGTTTTCCATAAGAGCAGGTTCTGTCCCTCTCCACTTAGAAAGGGCCCCTGACACCTCAGGGCTTTGCAGTGTTGGCTGCTTGGACTTCAAGAAGATAAGTTCTGAGCCAGTCAAAACACTATGCAAAGAAACCTGAGACATCACTTAGCTAAACAAAAGGACAAGGAGGTAAAATGGAAGTGTGACCTTTCCCCAGTACCACAAACCTTAGAAATCACCTGTATCCTCTGAAAACTGGAATATGCAGTTAGGGGTATTTTAGATCTACAATAAACATGAATGCCTAAGGGATTTAGCATGGGGGAGTATTGCCTAGAGTGTCAACATTTGGAACATTGGCATGTTTAGTACTGAGGGGTGTAGAATGAGTCTTTACTGGCAGTCTTCTCTGAGAACTAGGAAGAGTCTGGAATAGAACTGTTTGGACACTTTATATGATGAAATGTGCATCAAATCTGGATACCTTAGGGATTCACTTTTTAGGGTGTGTGTATGTGAATTTGAAAAGATCTGTAGTTATTAGTCTTTAGAACCCATGTCTGAACTAATTTCTAGTCACTGCTGGAGCCAAGATGCCAGCTTACCTACTATCATGGGACAAAAGTTAAAATGCAGGTTAGTGTGGATGACTTTCTGTACCAAAGCAACCCTTCTGTTTTCATCCTGTATTTCTTCAGAAACTTCCAGCAGTTGCTTTTAAACCTGTGTTTGGCACTTGAAAATGTGGCCTGGCAACTGAAAGCCCAAAATGCTAGGACTACACAGGCATACACCTTCTTGCAATAACGATCATGTAACCCAATCTCCTTATCATTATAGACTGTATTAGAAACTACAGCCAGACTATCTCACTTAGACTCCAAGGCCACTGCATCTGTGTCTGCTATAGCACTCAAAGAAGAATTTATGGGGAACTTGCACTACCTAGAAATAATCAAGTTTCATGTGGCCTAGAGATTAGGAGTTGGCCTAAAAGATATATGTATTAATAACATCTAGGAGGGTTTTATGGACTGGAGGAATAGAAACATGTTTTGATGAACAAAACCTCAGGAGCTTACATGAGAGAATGAGAATCCACAAATAGCATGCCCTGTGGTAAAGTGTCTGTGGTCAGGTTGTCCTCAATATCTGTGTAATATGCTAATGGGGAGGACATCTGACATCTATAAACAGATACTTCCCATCATCTTCAGAATCAACGGCATCAATAAATCTTTCTAGAGAGGTTTCCCTTTTCCTCTTGGAGGGCCTGACTCCAGACACAATTGGTTTATCTGGATTAAGCTGAAGGTTTTGTAAAGATTAGAGAAAGGCTTGAGCCAACTTAGGCCAGTCTTGACAGGGAGACAGTAGTGGGTTGGTGTCCTACCAAGAGACAGCTTTTGTCTGTCAGATGTCCAAATCTCAGAGGGGTTCTTACACCTAGCAGACACTGGGGTTTTAGGAGCCCTGGTGAGGCATCTCTAGGTTCTTTTATACAGCTTCATAAGTATACACCTCTACAATTAGAAAGGGCAAATCATCCTTTCCTTGCTTAGTCAAGCAGACAATGCTCCTGGGTAGATGGCAACTCATCTTTTCCAGTTAGGTCTAAAAGATGTTTTGGCCCTGTGAGATATACTGTCTATAGAAGGCATAATAGCCTCCAGAGGGGCATTAAAAGAGTCTTCTATCAAACAAAATGACAGGTTCAGAGGATGAACAATCATCTCAAAGGAACTAAAGTCCAGCAAAGTTGCCTGACCTTCTCCTGCTGGCTGCCATCTTATGAAAAGATGGACTTTGGGTACAAGGCTACAAGTCTCTCTTTGTTAATGTAGGCCAATATGGTGTTTCACCTTATGTACAAGGCCTTCAGCCTAAATCCCTGGGCCATTTTCCAAGCACTTATGTTGTGATCCAAGCATAAGCAGTATTGGCATGTATCATGGCTATCCTTGAAACATATTTGTTGCTTACAGACATGTTTGTCTATCATTGGTAGTGTGCCCAATACTTCCATACTGGGGAGAGGAACCAAATAGACATTTGCACCAAAACAGCAAAAAGAAACAGATACTAGCCAAGCAAACAAAGCAAACTTTGAGTCCAAACTGGCCACATCTACTAGTGACAATCACAAGGCCTTCTTCACATATGTCCGTAATCTCAAAGGTAGCACCCAGATCTGTTCAGAAGTGGTGGCCAAGGACACCACATATACAAATGCTGTAGATAGATCTAGCAAAACATGCTGGCTGAGAAATTCAGCAAAAATGTTACACCCTCTGCCCCCCCCATCAGTAAATCAGGGCATTCCCAGTAACTGCCCCTTCCCCTTATATCTAGGGAACAGGTCATCACTGCTCTCTCAAAGGGAAAAATACAGCCTTCATGGGACCCGATAACATCCCAGTCTGCATCCTACATGAACTCAGGCAGGAACTTGCTGCACCATTAGGCACCCTATTCAACCAAAGACTGAGTACTGGCTTTGTCCCAGCTGAGTGGAGGACAGCCACTGTAATCCCTTTACATAAAGGTAGAGCATCCACCGATCTGGGAAATTATAGACCCATCATCCTAACTAGTCTGATCTGCAAGGCCATGGAATGGATTATCATGGACCTCATTAACAAGGACATTGGCAACCTCCAAACACTCGATCCCACACAGCTTGGCTTCATCAAGGGGAGGTCATGTTTGTTAAATATTGAGACAGTAATCAAAGCCATGGATGAGGGGAAGATGGTGCACACTGCTTATCTTGACCTGGCCAAAGCCTTCAACACTATTTCCCAATCGGGCATAATAGATAAACTCTTCCAATTAGGCATCAATCCGTACATGTTACCAGGTGGGTAACAAACTGGCTCACTGATAGAACCCACCTAGTCAAAATAGGGGAAGCCACCTCAAGCAGTAGACCCATATTGAGTGGGGTACCCCAGGATTCGGTCTTGGGGCCTCTGTTGAGATATACTTTTCAGAGGTGCAGGCCAAAACCAGTGGGCTATGGCTGACCAGGTTTGCAGATGACTGCAAGTTGGGAACTGTCATCAATTCCCCTAGTGACATGGGCATCCTCCAAGAGGGTCTCACCCAAACAAATCACTGGTGCCAGAAACATGGCCTCAAGCTGAATACAAAAAAATGCATCATCATCCCCTTTGTGGAGAGTGATGTCCCTACAAATTATCACATTAATAACAATGTCCTAAGCACGCAGTCAGTCGTATGGGATTTGGACACTCAGATTGATAGCAACCTGACTTCTAACCACCATGTTGCTTTCATTGTACTGAAAGCTTTTTACATGGCCCACCTCATAAGTAAGGGTGTCTCATCCAGGGACAAGGAGGTCATAACATCCCTCTATTCTTCCCTTATAAGGCCTATTACGGAGTATAACACCCCAGTCGGCATGTACCTTGCAAAGCACATGCAGCAGCTGGAGAGACCACAAAGGTTCCTCACCAGATGAACCCAGGTCCTCAAAAATCTACCATACACAAACAGGCTGAAAGCCCTATCCCTCTACTCTGTTTCATACAGACTCCTCACAGGTAACCTTTGTTTGGCATACAAGGCAATCTCGGACCCAGCCTTGATGGGACTACTGCATATCCACAAGTCCAGCTCCACTCGAGTAACCCACACACGTGGCCTCAACCTGGTCTGTGACATCAATAGGAGTTGTTGGCAGGACAGATCTGTACCCCAGAGACTTCCCCATCTATGGAACAGACTCCCTTCTCCACGTCAAGCAAAGTACCTCTTTACCCCTTTTTAAGCGCAACCTGGATAACTGGATGGGAAACAGAAAATACATCCCTGGGATTCCATCCATGTCTCTACTGGACAGGGGCATCGGGTCCTGATTTCTAGATGCATGGGCTAAACTCTTGGCTAGGCTCATAAGGGTCTCAGGGCCAATAGCCTAGTAACTCCCTACGATCCAAATACAACACTTTTTTACTCTATTAAGATACAGGGAAAAACATGATTCTCAATATGGTTATTTATGCAATATTAATGGCTGACTGCAAGCCATGGTCTAGTTTTGCAGACAGTTAAGCATCTTGTATAACATGTAAGCATCAAGAATGAACTGAAGATACCTGGCTTTATACCAGCCTTTACACAAGGTGTCTGCAGACATCTGTGGTAAAGGAGATGTTGGTCTGGTATACTGGGAAGGGCTCTAAGTCTGGCTAGATGCGGATCTTGTCCTGAGGTAATGTAGCAGTGAAATAAGAAGTTCTGTACTAACCATAACATTCCATGTTTGTAGTCCATCTCGCCTACATTCTTGCTGGGTAGGTTTGGAGGTGATCCTCGGCTCCAACTCAGTCAATACTAAAGCTCGAGAGCTTTTACTGGCTGGAGGCTATCCCCTATCCCATGGTGCACCAAGGCAATTCCCCAGATCTTGTTTGCAAGCAAGTAAAAAGTACAGTTTTGTACCTACCATAAATGTAGATGTCCGATAGGAATGCATCTGCAGTCTTTACAAATGGGTTGTCCTGTCGTCAGGCAGCCCTTCGGTCGGCCAGATTCCAAAGTCTGGGTCTGGCCTCGGCTGGTGTCGCACTTCACCCGACGTCATAGCGGCAGTTATTCGGGTATAAAGGCATCAGCCGATGCCATTTTCCTCAGTGTTTCTTGCCCCAGATGCCAGGTGCCCTCTTGGAAGGCTAAATTTGGATAAATGCCAATGTTTCCAAATAGTAGAGAGCAAACACAAAAAATAAGCATGTATGTACATATATACAAACAAATACACCATAATAGATCCCCCCCAGCTAGCTATAAGATGGGCAAATACCCTAGGAGTACCACAGAGGGGAAGGCGGGTGGGTAATCCTGACTGCAGATGCATTCCTATCGGACATCTACATTTATGGTAGGTACAAAACTGTACTATGTCCTTCAAAGATGCATCTGCAGTCTTTACAAATGGGTAGAATACCATAGCCAAACTAGGGGAGGAGGAAAGAAGAGATTATGGTGTAGTCAGGATCCCTTGCAAAACAGCAGTGGCAAAACCTGCTCGGGATCTGGAGTATAAGGGTAAGTTATAATGCTTGGCAAATGTATGCACGGAGGTCCAAGTAGCAGCCTCTATAATGTCCTTGGTAGCCACTCCTCGTAAGAAAGCTGTGGTAGTGGCTGTAGCCCTTGTAGAGTGAGGCCTGATGTTCTCTGGAGTTTTCTTTCCATGGTAGGAATAACAAAATCTAATGCAATTTCCTATCCACTTGGAGATTGTCTGTTTTGAAATTGCTTTTCCTTCCCTTCCTGTCGCATATGCTACCAGTAGCTGGTCAGTTTTCCTATTGCCCTTGGTCCTGTCCAGGTAGTAGCGTAACTGTCTATGTACATCCAAGGTATGCAACACTCTTTCTCCACTGTTCTGTGGGTTGGGGAAGAATGTAGGTAGGTGGATAGCCTGATTTAAAGATACTCTGGATACCACCTTAGGCATAAAAGTAGGATTTGTTCTCATGGACACTCTATCTTGATGGAAGATCAGGAAGGGTTGTACTGCCATTAATGCCTGAAGTTCAGATACCCTTCTTGCTGAAGTGATTGCCAGCAGGAAAGCAGTCTTCCATGATAAGAATTGTAATTCTGCTGTTGCTGCTGGTTCGAAAGGAGGAAGTGTCAATTTTTCTAGAACAAAGTTCAAGTCCCATGCTGGCAATGGTGGTTTCCTAGGAGGTTTTACATTTTTAATTCCTCTCAGAAACTGCCTGAGCAGAGGATGCGAGAAGACAGGAGGATCCAGGCTGTATCCTGCTGAAATTGCTGATGCATGTATCTTGATGGAAGAATAGGACAGGCCTGTGTGGAAGAGCTCTGCCAAGTATTCCAGGATGTTGGCTATGTTTACCAGTGACACATCTTCTCCCTTTGCAGTACTCCAAATGAGATATCTTTTCCATTTTGCTGCATAATTTTTTCTTGTTGAGGGCCTGCGGGCCTCAAGGATAATGTCTTTAACCCTTTGTGATAAATTTGGGTTAATTGATCTTATGAAATGTTCCATGCAGTCAGCTGCAGAGTTTTCAGGCTTGGATGCAGGGTGTTGTAGTCATTCTGTGTTAACAGCAATGGAACCAGGGGTAGTGTCCATATTTGTTCCCGAGACATGCTTCTTAGTAATGGGTACCAATGTTGCCTTGGCCAGTCTGGAGCTATCAGAATGATCCTTGGACGGTCCTCTTTGATCTTCAATAGCACCTTGTGCATCAAAGGAAGTGGTGGGAATGCATATGCTGTCAGGTTTTTCCAACTGAAAGATAGGGAGTCCACCTTCCAAGCAAGTGGGTGGTACGTCCTTGTGCAGAATTTCTTTAGCTGGTGATTGCGTGGGGATGCAAATAAGTCTATTTCTGGGAGTCCTCATTTTCTTGTAATGGTTTGAAGATGTCCGGATGCAGCATCCATTCGTGGGCATCCGTAGTAGTCCTGCTTAATATGTCTGCTAGAATGTTTTCTTTTCCTGGTACAAAAATTGCTTGTAACTGAATGTTGTAGCTCAGGGCCACATTCCATAGGTCCAGAGCCATCTGGCATAGAGGGTATGAATGTGTGCCTCCCTGTTTGTTGATGTACCACATAACTGTGGTGTTGTCTGTCCTTATCATCAAGTGACCTTCTCGAAGAAATGGTCTGAATGTCTGGATTGCCAGTTTTACTGCCAGCATTTCTTTTAGATTTATGTGTAGGTGCAGCTGGTCTTGATTCCATAAGCCTTGTATGCACTTGTCCAGCATGTGGGCCCCCCATCCGAGGTCTGATGCGTCCGTCGTGATGGTTTGGCTTGGTTGAATGCTGTAGAAGGGCAATCCTGTGTTTGATTGACAGGCCTGCGCCCACCATAGGAACTCTTGTTTCAGGCATGGGATTATTGGAATTCTGGTTTCTAGGCTGTGCTTGTGTTGAGACCATAAATTCTTTAGGTACCACTGCAGCTTTCTCATATGCATTCTGGCATGAGGGACCAATATTATGCAGGATGCCATGAAGCCCAGGGCTTGCAGTACTTTTCTTGCTGTTAGATGGTTCTGCTTGGTTAATGCCAAGAAGTAGAGAGGTAGTTGCTCTTGTTTTTCTGCAGTTAGGAATGCCATTTGTTTTGATGTGTCCAGCTCTGCACCTAAGAAGGTTATTCTTTGGGATGGTATCAGCCTTGACTTTTTTATATTGACTGTATATCCCAGGGCTTGTAGTAGGCAAATGACTCTTTGTAAGTCTTCTGTTAGCTTGTTTTTGTTGTCCGCTTGTATCAGGCAGTCATCCAGGTAGGGGTAAATTTGGATTCCTTGAAGCCTGCAATGAGCAATTACTGATGCCAGGCATTTCGTGAACACTCTGGGTGCAGTAGATAAGCCAAAGGGCAATGCTGAGAATTGATAATGCTCTGATCCTGCAAGAAATCTGAGGTATCTTCTGCAGTTTGGTCGTATGGGGACATGCAGGTATGCCTCCTTGAGATCTAGAGTTACCAGCCAAGACTCCTTGCCCAGCATGGGAAGAAGCTGCTGTAGAGTCAGCATTTTGAATTTTGGAACAATGAGGAATGTGTTTAAAGCGGATAGGTCGAAAATAGGCCTCCATTTGTTCTCTTTTCTTGGTACCAGGAAGAGTCTGGAGTAAAATCCCTTTCCTTGCTCCATAGATGGTACCTTTTCCACAGCTCTCATCTTTAATAATTGAGATATTTGTTTTAGAGCTTCTGTCTTTTGATTTGGCGGTAGGTTTGGCATTCCTCTCTTCCCTGGTAGAGTATGGAAGTGGAACCTGTAGCCTTGATCTATTGTCTGTAAAATCCACTTGTCTCTTGTGATGTAATGCCAGTTTATTGAGAATAAGGCTAGATTTCCGCCTAAGGGTGCTGCTAGTTGTTCCCTGGTAGGCGGTGCCAGAGCCAAGTCACTGTGATTGTCCTGTTGCAGTGGTGGTGGCTGTGTCTGTGCCTCGCTGGTTGTTACCTTGCCACTGGCGTCCCCTGTAGGCACCCCTGGATTGGTTTCTGCCTCTTGATCACCTATTCCTGCCTCTCTGTGCTTTAGAGGAGTCTGGAAAGGACCAAGTTTTGGAGGGCCAATTCCTGCTAAACCTTGGAGGTTGGACCTGTAAGAAATCTTTCACTGTTTGTACAGATTTTGCCTTCTCCTCCATCTTCTTCAGTACCTGTTGTGCAGGAGAACCAAATAAATTGGCCTTGTCCATGGGAGCATCTAACAGTTTTGATTTGACATGGTCCGGTAAAGCCTGCTCTTTCAACCATGCATGCCTTCTGATAACTGTGCCAGTCATGGCTAATCTAAAGGAAGCCTCCAGTGCATCATAGCCGCATTTTAAAGAATGGTTACTAACTTGCTGAATGTTATGTACCATTTCCTGAACATAGTTCTTATCAAAAGGATCATCAGAGGAGAGTTTTTTAGTTAACTGGTCAAGCATAAATTCTTGATATTGAATCATATGAAATTGACAGTTCAAGGCCCTAGCTGACAGAGTAGCAGAAGTGTAAACTTTTTTACCCCATCTCTCTAAGGACCTGGATTCCCTTTCAGAGGGGAGGGGGGTTTTAGCAGAGGTAGTTGCTACAGCCTTAGGCCCCTGGGAGATGGTCTCGGGATCTGCAAACGGAGCCTTGTATAAATGGTGATGCGTGTCCGGGACCCTGTAGTACCTATCGGGCTTAGCAGGGGCCGGAGGTAATGAATCAGGAGCAGTACAAGCATCATTAAATGCATCATCTACAACAGAAAGAACTGGAGGTATAGCTAAAGGCCTATGTTGTGGTAAATGCAAAAAGGTTCTAAGCCTTTTTCTGGAGTCTGAAAAATCTTGGCCCTGCCACTGAAATTGTTCCCTCATAGCATGTAAGGTTTCCCCAAAGGAAAATTCCTCAGGTGGAGAGGCAGAAGGGATGGACTCTTCAGCATCAGAGTCTTCGTAGGGGGAAGAAGGAGCCTCTGGAGGGTCTGTATTTTCTGAATCATCAGAGGAATCATCTGTGGACACTGGCTCAGGGGGCTCTGCTCTAGGCCTCTTCTCTGGAGGTGGATGAGAGGCCCTGTCTGGATGAGGTTGGGATCCCCGGATTAAAGAAATAAGATCCTCTGCCAATGAAAGCATTTGGGAACTGGAGCTGGGCCTGTGAGAAGGGGGCTTTACAGGTACAGATTTTGTAGCTTTAGCTGCTTTAGCCCTGGCAAAGGCCTTAATGGACATGGCTGCAGGAGGCCTAGCAGCTCCACGTGCAGGAGTTGAGATATCCAAGGGAATAGTGTCAGATAATTCCTGAGAAACCTCAACCGCAGGTTGGATTTCAGAAGCCGATTCCACCAGGTTAGAAGAGGCCTCGGTGGAAGGCATGTTTTCGGCTGAAGGAAGAACCGCTTGCTCGGTTTCAGCTGAAACCGAGACACTCGCGGTCGGCTTAACCGTGGTTTCGGCCGAAACCGTGGACCGCGAGTGTCGGTCCTTTTCCTTGCGTTTTTTGGATATTTGTGTAGTCGGAGGATCCGACGGCATAATATAAGCAAAATCAGAGCCAAAAAACTGCTCAGCAAATTCAGACCGACGTCTAAGCATCCGTCGGTTAAAAGAACCACAGGCTAGACAAGCTGCGACGTCGTGGTCTGGGCCTAAACAAGGTAAGCAGTAAGAGTGGAAATCTTTATGAGGTATTTGTTTCCCACAAGTTAAACAATTATTCACTTTTTCTGACATCGGCTGAGGCAAGAAAGAGTTCCCAACGGGGTACTTAGCTTTTTAGAAGTCTTCGAAGTAGTATTCGGTAGTAGTAATCTCTGGTTCTGACCGACCGGCACTTGCGAACAGCTTCTGCTTCGGGCACCACGCGGCAAGAAAGACTGAGGAAAATGGCGTCGGCTGATGCCTTTATACCCGAATAACTGCCGCTATGATGTCGGGTGAAGTGCGACACCAGCCGAGGCCAGACCCAGACTTTGGAATCCGGCCGACCGAAGGGCTGCCTGACGACAGGACAACCCATTTGTAAAGACTGCAGATGCATCCTTGAAGGACATCTATGTACATACAAAGGACCCTGTTTTACTATCCCTGCTAGGTGGACAGACAATTATAACAAGGTCAGACAACATAATGGATAGTCCACCAGTTCCTCCAGGATACAGGAAGGGGGAAGGAGGTTGGGACACAAGAATGTAGGCGAGATGGACTACAAACATGGAATGTTATGGTAAGTACATAACTTCATAATGTTATGTAGTCCTATCTCGCCGTAATTCTTGCTGGATGGTACAGCATCCCCAGCACCTTTATCCCGGGTGGCTCAAGCAAAGAGCTTGCAATTCTGAAACCCTCCTAGCAGATGTTATACCAAATAAAAACAATGTCTTCCAAGACAATTTCAAGTCGGATGAAGAAGATGGTTAAATTTAAGTCCCAGGGTTCCACAGGTTGCTTGATTGGAGGTCTGAGGAGGAGGACTCCTTTCAAAAAGGTTTTACATACAGAGTGGGGCATAACAGGGTTCCCAAGTTCCCAAAATAATAATTTGATATGGCAGCCAACTGGACTCTAATGGTAGCAGCTGCAGCTCCTTCTTGAAAAACAGATGCAAGGAAGGACAGGATAGACTCTATGGGGGCTGAGTAGGGATCGATGCCTTGTTTAGCTGCCCTTTTCCATTTGCTGGAATATAATTTCCTGGTGGAAGGTTTGTGGGAAGAAATGAGGATGTGTTTAACGGTAGGATGAAGGGATATACACCTGGCTATTCTTGTAACTGGAGCAGCCATGCTGTCAATTTCAGGGTTTGGATGGTAGGATGGAACTGTCCTGATTGGTGAGTCAGAAGGTCTGGAGATGGCTCCAGAATCCATGGTTCCACCAAGAGATAGGGCCATAGGAAGGGGAACCAGACTTGGCGAGGCCAGTAAGGAGCAATGAGGATCAGGGTACTTTTCAACAGTTTTGCTTTCTGAATCACTTTGGGTATGAGAGGAAAAGGCGGAAAAGCATAAAGTCCCGAGGCCAACTGTGGACCAGAGCATCCCTGGGTGACTCCCCTGGATGAGGAATGAGGGCAAAGCAGTTGCTGCATTTGGCGTTCATGTACTTGGCAAATAGGTCACAGCAAGGGTGGCCCCATTTGCAGAAAATCTCTTCCGCAACTTCTGTTTTCAGGGACCACTCATGAGGCATCAGAATTGCCCGACTTAACTTGTCTGCTATCACATTGGACTTCCCCGGAATGTGCATTGCTACTGGAAAGCGTTGAGAGTCCATCACCCATTTCCATACTCTTTGTGCCTCTATTCAAACTGGGTAAGACTTGGAGGTCTATATGACTAGAACAAAAGATCACAACAGCAAATGAATGTACATAGACACATTTACGTCGATGTACATACAGAGGTAAACACCTAAACAGCGAAAACCGGAATGCCAAACATGTTTCATAGCCAGCAGCACGATGGTGGGGATAAGGAAATATATCCTTTTCCCCACTGTAGTGCAGTCTCAGAGTTGGTATATTTAAGTAGGGGGGTGTGGGGGGTGCAGGGGGCTTGCCCCCCTGCAAAAGCTAATTAATTTAATATTTTAGTTTAATTTTTATCTACCTGTGTGGCATATTATGATGATGAAACATGTTCTGCATTCCAGTTTTCGCCGTTTAGGTGTTTCGCTCAGTATGTACATCGACGTACATATGTCGATATACATACATTCGCTGTTGTGATATTTTGGTCTAGTAATATAGACTCAAGACTTGGTTCCCCCTTGCTTATGTACCACACTACAGACATGTTTGTCTGAATCGCAATTGTCCTAGTGGGAAGAGAACTGTGGAATGCGTGCAATGCATACAGCACTGCTCTCATCTCCAGAACATTTATATGGAAGTGGTTCTCATGATCCTGCCAGATACCTTGGACCATCATTCCCAGATAATGCCCCCCCACCCTATCTGGGAAGCGTCCATGGTCAAGACTGCATTTTGTTGAGGGAGAACAAGGGGCCGACCTAGATAAAGCTGATCTGTATGTAACTGCCATGCTAGATCCTTCTTACAGGAGTTTGTAATGTGTATTTGGTGGGACAAAGGTAGATCCTGCATTGAGCACTGGGCAAATAGTAGCCACTGAAGAACTGTCATGTGTAGGCGGGCTAAGGCAACTAAAAGAATGGTGGATGCCATAGTCCCTAGGACTTGAACTATCCTAGCTTGTACTTTGTGTTTGGTCAGCAAGAGTCTGACTTGGTTGTGCAACGATTTTATCCTTTCTGGTGTCAGTTTTGCTGTCATGGTGGTTGAGTCTATTTCTGAGCCTAAGAAGACAATACTCTGTGATGAAGAAAAGGCAGATTTTTTTAGATTTACTATAATCCCTAATCTTGTGCGCAAGGACAGAGTCTTGCCCCTGGCTCGGATTAATTGGTGCTTGGTGGTAGCAGTGAGCAGCCAGTCGTTTAAGTACAGAAACACCTGGAATCTCTGACGTCTCAGATGAGCCGTGACCACTGCCATGTATTTGGTGAACACTCTGGGGCTGTGGTGAGGCCAAAGGGCAGTGTTCTGAATTGAAAATGACTGGCTCCCAGCTAAAAGCGTAGATGTCTTCTGGAGCACCTGTCCATTTTGATATGGTAGTACGCATCCTGAAGATCTATGGAGCACATCCAATTGTCTTTTCTGATAAATGGAAAATTGACTGCAGCGTAATCATATGGAACTTCGATTTTTTTTTACAGACTTGTTTAGCTTGCTGAGATCTAGAAGTGATCTTCAGTCCCCGGTCTTTTTTGGAACTAAAAAGAATTGTAAGTTCTGGATCCTATTTGTTCTGAGGGGACTTGTTGGATGACTCTTTTTTGAAGCAACGAGATGACCTCTGATGTTGCATGGTCTATTTGATTGGGTGTCACATAGTACAGTTGTGCACACTTACCATAAATGTAGATGTTCAGGTGTATTCACTGTTGTAGTCATCACATTTGGGTTATCTGCCTGCAGGTAGTCCTCAGCTGGCCTGAATACCAGAGTCTTCGGATTTCTGCATCGGATGCTGTCGCTTCTTCCTTAACGTTAGGTCGTCAGGGATATAAAACATGCAGCCGATGCCATTACATCAGTTTTTCTTGCCCCAGATGTCAGGTTCCCCCACAATAAGTAGCTATTATATGGTTTGGTACACCCCCTGCAAAAAGCAAATACACATGATATAATATATGCCAAACAAGAAGGAAAGGTAGAGGCAAGAGAAGTCAGGGGGCTGGAGGGAGGGTAACCAGGACTGCAACAGTGAATACACTCAAAAATCTACATTTATGGTAAGTGTACACAACTGTACTATGTTCTTCATGTTTCACTGTTGCAGTCATCATGCTTGGGTTGATTCCCAAAGATAAGGAAGAGAGGAGGAAGATAAAGAGCATTAGGGCCAGCTATTAATCCCTGCAAAACTGCAGTGGCAAATCCAGCTCTGGATTTAGAAAAGATAGGCAAGAGGTAATGCTTGGTGAAGGTATGTACACAGCTCCAGGTAGCAGCTTCTAGAATGTCCCTGGTAGGGACACCTCTCAGAAATGTCACTGAGGTAGATGCAGCCCTGGTGGAATGTGATCTTATCCCGTGTGGGGTAGGTTTTCCATGGTGCTTGTAGCAGAAATGGATGCAATGGGCAATCCATTTGGAAATGGTTTGCTTTGAAATAGCCTTCCCCTCTGTGCCTGCAGCAAAGCTAACTAGCAGCTGTTCAGATTTTCTGATAGGCTTAGTCTGGTCCAAATAGAATGTAAATAGTCTGTGCACATCCAGAGAGTGCAGTATTTGCTCCCCTTTGTTTTGTGGATTAGGGCAAAAAGTAGGCAAAGGAATGGACTGATTTAACGCAACAGAAGACACCACCTTGAGCATAAATGAAGGATTAGTTCTAAGGGAAACCCTGTCTGCATGGAAGATAATGAAGGGTTCCACTGCCATGAAGTCCTGTAATTCACTCTTCTAGCTGAAGTAATGGCTAGAAAGAAGGCTGTTTTCCAAGAAAGGAATTTCAACTCTGCTGTAGCAGCCAGTTCAAAGTGGGGGGAAGAGTGAGCTTTTCCAAAACAAAGTTAAGGTCCCAGGCTGGAGTGGAAGCTCTCCTGGGGGGGGGGGGTCTTAAATTTTTGGCCCCTCTAAGGAATTGTTTTAGCAAGTGGTGGGAGAAGAAAGGTGGCTCAGTATTATAATGTGCTGAAATAGCAGAGGCATGAATTTTAATTGATGAGAAGGATAGGCCCTTGTGGAGCACTTCTGTTAAGTACTGTAGAATATGAGGTAAGCTGGGCACCGCTGTGCCCATCCCCTGAGCTAGGCTCCAGGAACAGTATCTTTGCCACTTTTCAGCATAGGATTTTCTAGTACTAGGCCTCCTTGCCTCCAGAATGACATCCAATACCTGCTTACTGAGGGATGCTAGGGGAGAGCTCAAGGAATTAGTCAGGCTGCAAGGTTCAGGGTTTGAAGCTGAGGGTGCAGAATCTGGCCCACCTACTGGGACAGCAGGGAAGGGTCAGTGGCAGGTGCCATGGTTGTAGCAGTGTCATACTGTGGAAGAGGGGGTACCAGTGCTGGCATGGCCAGTTTGGTGCAATCAGTATTGTCCTTGGCTTGTCCTGTTTGATTTTAGTTGGACCTTCGAGAGGAGAGGCAGAGGGGAAAGGTATAAAGTGAGAGGCTTTCCCAGGTGAAGGACAGGGCATCCACTTTCCAAGCATGGCTGTGGGGAGTTCATGTGCAGAATTTGTGCAATTGGTAGTTTTGAGGGGAGGCAAACAGGTCTACCTCTGGACCCCCCCATTTGTTCAAGAGTTTGAATATTTTGGGTTCTAGTTTCCAGTCGCGTGGTTCCATGAGATTTTGGCTTAGGTCATCTGCCAGTGAATTTAGTTTGCCTGGCAGGAATTAAGCTTGCAGGTGTACATGGTAGCTCAAGGCTGTGTTCCACAGAGCCATGGCTAGTCTGCAGAGAGGGTATGAGTGGGTTCCCCCCTGCTTGTTTATGTACCACATAACTGTGGTGTTATCTGTCTTTACAATAGTTGTCCTGGAAGAATAGTCTTTGAAGGTTGTCAGAGCATTCTGTACAGCTAACATTTCTTTTTGATTGACATGCAGGTGCATCTGTCTTGGGTTCCATCTGCCCTGAATGCACTGCCCTGCCATGCGAGTCCCCATGCATAGTCTTATGCATCTGTTGTTAGGGTTTGGGCGGCAGGGGGTAGAGTGAAAGGGAGTCCCTTGTTGTGGTAGCAGGCCTCTGCCCACCAAAGGAACTCTGTCTTCATACAAGGAATGATAGAAATCATTGTTTCCAGGTCCTGAGAATGTTGACACCATAGGCGTTTTAGATACCATTGGAGTTTCCTCATATGCAGTCTTGCATATGGAATTAGTAAAATGCAAGAGGCCATGAATCCCAGGGCTTGCAGTATTTTCCTTGCAGACAGCTGGGGTTTTGTGGCTAATAGTTTGAAGTAGGTTGTCAAACAAACTTGTTTCTCCAGAGTGAGGAATGCCATTTGGGAAGCTGTGTTCAAGCTTGCTCCCAGGAATACGAGGAATGCCATCTGAGGAGTTGTGTTCAGACTTGCTCCCATGAATACAATCTGTTGGCAGGGTACTAGGTGAGATTTCTTTTCATTAATGATGTACCCCAGAGAGGTTAGAAGTTTCTTTACGGATGCCTGGTGTTGTAATAGCAAGTCCTGGCTTTCTGCCTGAATAAGACAATCGTCCAAGTATGGGTAAATTTGAATATTTCTCTGCCTGCAAAATGCAATGGCTGGAGCTAGACACTTTGTGAATACCCTGGGTGCAGTAGATAAGCCAAAGGGAAGTGCAGAGAACTGATAGTGCATGGAACCTGCCCTGAAGCTTAGATATTTTGTGCAAGATTCCCTTACTGGGACGTGGAGGTAAGCTTCCTTTAAGTCTAAGGTTGCCAGCCAGGCATCCTTGGCTAGCATGGGAAGAAGCTGTTGCAGAGTTAGCATTTTGAATTTTGGAACTACCAGAAAGGTGTTGAGAATAGAGAGGTCCAGGATGGGACGCCAGGAGTTGTCTTTTCTGGGTACCAGAAAAGGTCTTGAATAAAAACCTTGTCCCCTTTGTTCTGCTGGGACAGGTTGAATAGCCCTGATATTGAGAAGACAGAGAACCTGCTGTTGGGCCTCCACCCATTGGTTTGGGGGTAGGTATGGTCAACCATTTGGGGTTGGTAGTGAGTGGAAGTGGAATCTGTATCCTTGGGAAACTATGTTCAAAACTCATTTGTCCTGGGTAATGAGTTCCCAGTTTTTTGCATGCAGGGCAAGCTTTCCTCCTAAGGGAGTGGGTAGTTGAGCAGGGCTTGGAAGGGTTAAGGTTAAGTCATTGTGCCATTTTTCCATAGAGGGGTGGCTTACTACTCTCTGCTTTGGAGGTGGGAGGCCCCCACTGTTTAGTTCTGTGCATAACCTGAGACTGTAGTCTAGGTGGTCTGCTGTTCCTGGGTTCGACTGAGAAGGCCTAGAAGGAACTGGAAAGGACCAGCTCTTGGAAAGCCAATGCCTACTGAATCTGGGAGGCTGCACTTGTAGGAAATCTTTAACAGTTTGCATAGATTTAGCTTTTTCCTCCATCCTTTTGAGGACTTCTGCTTTGTTGCAAAAAGGCGGTCTTGGTTTAAGGGAACATCCAGTAATTCAGCTTTTACATGTTCTGGCAAGTTTTGTTCCTTAAGCCAAGCATGCCTTCTAATTACAGACTTAGTGACAGCAGCCCTGCAAGATGCTTCTAAATCATCAAAACCACATTGCAAAGTATGTTTACCAACTTGTTCTGCAGAATGCATTAAATCCTGTAATTCTTTGTGGTCAGTACAGTCAGGAACCAACATCATTTTCTGTTTAAGTAGCCTCATAAAATGCTGCCGATACTTCAATATATGAAACTGGCAATTTAACGCCCAAATGGCCAAAGTAGCAGAAGTGTATACCTTCTTACCCTACCTGTCTAAGGCTTTAGAATCTCTTATCAGATGGGGTAGGATTTTTGGCAACAGTAGCCTTAATGCCTTTTGGTATTTGGGAAATGGTCTCTGGATCTGCAGAAGGATTCTTGAGAAGGAACTTGTGAGAGTCAGGTACTCTGTAGTACCTGTCAGGTTTTCTGGGAGATGGAGGTAAAGTGTCTGGGGTAAGGCTTGATTCCAAGAAAGCATCATCTACAATGTCCAGAACAGGAGGGATAGCTAAAGGCCTGTGTTGAGGTAGTAGTAAGAATTCCCTAAGTCTCTTTTTAGACTAAGAGTAGTCCTGGCTTTCCCAGCGGAAATGCTCCCTAAGAGTGTGCAAGACTTCACCAAAAGAAAAATCCTCTGGAGGGGAAGCAGAGGAAATAGAATCCTCTGCATTAGAATCCTCATAAGTAGATAAGGGCAAATCCTGGTAATCAGAAGGAGCAGAAATATCAGAATCCTGATCAGAAGAATCAGAAAGAAAATCAGTTCTAGGTCTCTTAAAGGGGGAAGTCTGGCTTCCTCTAATTAAGGTAATAAGGTCTTCAGCCATTCTAAGCATTTGTTTTTAGGCATATGGGCCTGAGTCTGTGGTTTGGTCGTCAGCTTTCTAGACGTGGTGCGAGTTTTTGGCCTGGATGAAAACGATGACATCGGTTTAATATGAATGTCTGCAGGTCTGAATACACCCTCAGAAGCTGGTGCCTGCACAGCAGCTCCGGACCCATCCGAGGTAGAGACATCCACAGGTTCCATAGTCGAAGAAGCATCTCGCGGCATACCGAACACCGAATGGGTCTTAGTAGAGGCCTGCAAATCAGAAGTAGCGGGTATCAGGGGCTGTGAAAGCACCTGAGTACCGGTGGACTGGCGACTAGCTTAACGGAAGCATTGTCAGCAGTTTCGGCCCCATGCGGTCTGTCTCTGTCTTTATCCTTATGTTTTTTCAGAATATTGGTAGTCAGATGGCTTGACGAAGCCATTTCGGAGTACACAGAACAAGTACGAAAGTAATTAGCCGCAAAAATAGCCCGACGATGAATAGTTCGGGTGTTGAACAAGGCACAAAACCGACAACGAAGGACGTCGTGGTCTGGGTCTAAACACGGGATGCAGTAGGAATGAAAATCTCTATGAGGTATTTGCTTTCCACAGGTAAGACAATTGTTAACTTATACTGACATCAGTTAGAGCAAGAAAAAGGATCTCCAATGGGGTAATTAGCTTTTTGGAAGACTTCAGGTCTGAAACTCGAAAACAAAAATTTCAGGAGTCGGCCGACCGGCATTTGCGAACTGTTTCTGCTTTGGGCACCGCACGGCAAGAAAGACTGATGTAATGGCATCGGCTGCATGTTTTATACCCCTGACGACCTGATGTCAAGGAAGAAACAACAGCAACTGACACAGAAATCCGAAGACTCTGGTATTCAGGCTGGCCAAGGGCTACCTGCAGGCAGATAACCCAAACGTGATGACTGCAACAGTGAAACACGAAGAACATCTGGTAAAGACCGATTTGCAGGGGGATCGGAAACAAAGGGAATTAGGTAACCTCTGGAAATTTTATTTTGTACACATCAATCTTGGGAAATTTGTAGCCAGGCACTTGGGTACAGTGTGAGATGACCCCCGACTACCTCCAGAGATGGACAGTCGGGCAACCCCTCAGGGGCAATGAAAGAGTCGATTAGAGAAAGTATCTCTATCACCCTGGTGTTGCGGGTCGTGAGTGCGGAGTCTTCAATTATAAACTCCCCTTCTGCCTCTAGGGGAGGGTTGACCTTGTGCTTGTAGGAAACCTTTTTGGGATTTATGGAACCACATTTTCCCTCCTGTATGACCCTTGGGATAGGGTCTGGAAGGAAGGGAGAAATGGACTCCGACAGCAGATAAGGTTTTCCCTTCCTGCTCGCACCTGGTCAAAGACTCTTACCTGAGGTCCAAAAAGAGTTGAACCATCAATGGGGACGTTGGTAAAGGAAGACTTGAAGAATTCTGTAACATTGCATAGCCACATCCAGGAATGTCGCCTAAGAGAGGTGCTCGCTGCAGCCACCCTGCTTGCTCCGTCAGCTGCATAGGAAATCAGCCTCATGGAGGAGTTAGCAATGGAGGTAAGGGTGAGAGTTGCACAGATACCTTGTCAGTGGATCCCGAAGTTACTGAACCTTGAAGGGTATCTCCCAACTCCTTTAGGAGATCCCTTTGAAACCTAGTAAAATGGGACAGGTAATTCAATGATTGTAAGGTAAAGGCCGCTGAAGAAAAGGTACGCTTTCCATAACTATCCATCATCCTAGACTCTCTATTAGGAGGATGATAGTAGAGGATGTCTCAGATAACTCTTTCTTAGTGGCTGTTGCTACCACCATAGCATCCACGGGTACTCCCTTAGTAAGAAATAATTTGTCTTCTGGAGCCGTGATAAATTTGTTCTCCCTCCTTGGGACAGGCTCCACTGTATCCAAAGAAGTCCAAGCTTTCCGAGATATGACCCTCAACAATTGGTCATATGGTGGTGTCACCCAGGAGGTGGAAGGTGGGGAACCAAAAGCCTCAAGGTACACTGATTCATCCTCAGTAGGGTTCAAATCACCCCTCAAAGGATTTCAAGGATGTCCGCAAAGGAGACATCCTAAGAGGGGGATGTTGGGGACCCTTCTGATTCATCCAAATCAGTATCCAAAGTGACAGACTCTGGTGAGTCAATATGCTTCCTCTTATAAAGTCTCTTCCAAGGGACCTCCCCAGTGGGATAATCTGTGGAGGTCTCAGAAGAGGGGACACCTCCAATGGGGGCTCCTTGGGCCTCTGGTTCCCTACACTTAGGGGCAGGTGGGGGAGAGGAGGTTGCTGCTGGAGGGAGATCGGGTCCAATGGCAGGGCTCAAGCACTAGAGAACACTTTCTCTATGGCTTCCAAAGCCTTCCCACCCCACTCCAAAGAAGACCTTTTCTCCAAGGAAATGGAGGGTCAACTCCAAGCAGGAAAGGCAGGTTCTGAAGCGGACATGGGAGCCGAGCTCTCACGAGCCAAAGCACCAAGAGGAAGGGTCGATTCCAAAGAAAAAACAGGGTGACTATCCCTCTCGGAGTCAACCCAAGAGTGTCGGCTCCCAGACCCTTTGGCTCCAGACTGAGCCAATGAGGATAGAGTTATTAGTTCCGAGGAAGCAGGAAGAATTCTCAGAACTGAAGGTTCCAGCAGTAAAGGACCCAAAGCATTAAACTCCGAGAGCGAAGCAGTCGGAGGAGGAACAGTAGACTAAAGATGGGACGGCTCCAAAGCCTTTGGGTCCAGAGGAGCTAAAATTTTTGCCAGCGCCTGGTCACAGAGCAGCCTCTTCACCACCTGCTTGACATCCTCATCAGGAAGTGTCCTAGAGGAATGGGTGGAGATAGATGGAGATCTCCTTTCCAAAATCGGACATCTCAGGATTGGTGAAACTAGTTCCAAAGTAGGTGAGTGTCTCGGCAGAGAAGAGTGTCTCAGCACCAAGACTGAAGAAGCAGAATCAGTCAGAACTCTTCGGCTCTGTTGCTTTAGATTTCTTTGAAGGTTCTGAAGCTGGAACCGATGGAGACTTCCTTTTATGAGTTTTGGGAACTGTCTGACCTTGTTCCACCTGTTCTTGGAAGGAACTAGTCATGAGGCCCCTATCTATGAGTTTCCTTTTCCTTTCATTAAGAACCCTGGTGCTAAAAGCATGACAGAAAGTACAGGGTTCTTGTAAATGAGTCTCTCCAAGACAGTACACATAACTGGTGTGACTGTCAATGACATTTTTTGAGAACATTTGTTGCATATTTTAAAGCCAGAAGGGCAGTGTTCTTTATGTTCTCTGTCTTTATCCTTAGAAATAGTTCTATGAGAAGAACCAACAACTAATAGTACAGCTATAAGAGAAGAGAAAAGTATATATATATATATATATATATATATATATATATATATATATATATATATATTATTTATTTTTTTTTCTTTTTCAGAAGGAGAAGGACCAGCACACAGAGAGGAAAGGCCCTCTAATTTAAATGAGCAACTACGGCCCTCTAACTTAAATAGGCCTAACAATCCTTAAGAAAAAGGGGACAGGGGAAGCAAACACTCACAACAATCACTGAGATAATGAGAAACTAGTTAGAAGAAAAAAGGTGAAGAAATATATTCAAAAATATAGAAAAAATTTCACTTAGCCAATGAGCCAGTAAGGGGACAACCGCGAAGCTTTCACGGCAAACGAGATCTGGGAATTGCCGTGGTGCACCATGGGATAGGGGGATAGCCTCGAGCCAGTAAAAGCTCTTGAGCTTTAGTATCGGCCGAGTCAGAGCAGAGGATCGGCTCCGAACCCATCCAGCAAGAATTACGGCGAGATAGGATTACATAACATCATATAATATCATGCTTGCTTATACTTACAAACCTCTGCCTACTCTTGTCATAACACTACAAGTTGTCATCCACTTATATAGTCTTTATGACATAGGAAGTTTTTTTTTTTTAACCCATCACCCTTATCCATCAGATCTCTCCAGCATGCCCCCCACCTCACTAACCCATATGTTTCCCCCAGCAGGGTGACAGCCGGCCCACTTAGTGAGAATTCTTCAGCCCTTCCATTCAAAAGCTAGGGCAAGGTCTAATTAGCATATTCATTCCTCCTCTTTGGAGGTGAGAACTGGGAGCTGTTTAGCTTTCATTTGGAGGAAGGAGTCTTCCTTATCCAGGTAACACCTCTCTGTGGCAGCTATCAACTATGCAACTGCCACTGCTCTAGAAAGGTTCTATTCTGCTTGCCTCTGCAAGACTCCTGAGAATGTCTACCCTAGCATATAATGTGATACATCTCTTGTCAAACAGCTGCTTCTGCCTGTGGTAACTCAACCTGCTGACTAGGATGAGTGGTGCAGGGAGCACACTGCCTTCCTGCCCCCAGGATGAGACCATCGGTAACAGCATGTCATCACCATCCTATCATACGTCTCTCTTTCCAGGATCCAAGCAGTCAGCCTGCCATGGTCATCTGGGTTGTATTTAAGACATTAATGCACTGTGACACAACTCAGGCTTACCTTATAGGGAGTTTTTGAGAGCCACAGGTCATGCAGTAAATAAGATTACTTCTGTCCAGCTTCGATTTGGATTATTCAGAAATTTAAAAGTGTGGTTATAACCTTTCTGATATAGAAATTGCAAACTGGTAAACATGCAGCAAAACACAAGAGTGAATAGCTAGATAACTCTGAAGAACAGGACAGAATACAAGGGAAATATGTTTCTGTTGTGACTGTTCCTTTAATGATAACCAATATCAGGAATCAAATATATTTTGCAAGAGAATTCAAACAATTTTAGGAGACATTGCCCATGTTTTTATGAGACATTCTTTACCACCTAGTAAAAGCAGATATTTAGTTTCATTTTCTAGAGGCAAAAATCTTGTAGACTTTTTGGTTTTCACATATTTTATTTGAACTTTACCACAAGCAAATCTGCTGTTAGCATTTTGGCACTCCCCAGCAAATGTCAAGTTTGGGGGGCCCCTCGACACTTCCAGATTACATATCACCCTGTCACTGTTACCTAGTGATATAGGGGTTGATGCCTAGTTTAGTGAGTTTTTCTATGATTCCTGAGTGGGGAATGGAATCAAAGGCCTTGGCCAGATCAAGGTAGGCTGTATGAACCACCTTGCCTTCATCCACAGCTCTGGTGACCGACTCAAAGAAGTTGACCAAGTTGAGTAGGCATGATCTACCCTTCACAAAACCAAACTGTGTAGGATCCAGAGTTTGGAGATTCCCTATATCCTTGTTTATTAAGCCCATGATGATGCATTCCATAGCTTTGCATATCGGACTCATCAGGCTAATGGGGCAATAATTTGTGGGGTCTGTAGTCGCTCCTTCCTTGTGGAGAGGGATGACTGCAGCAGTGTGCCATTCAGTAGGGACAAAGCCTGAGGTGAGGCTGTGACTGAACAGGGCACACAGGTAAAGTGCCAGTTCACTCTGTAGTCCATGTAGAACGCAGCCGGGGATACTGCCAGGTCCCATAGAAGCTATATTCTTGCCCTTGGACAGTGCTGTTTTAACCTGTGCAGCAGTAATACTGGGTGCCTGGGAATCTGTCGGTGTTGTGATTGGTCCTTTGTGGGGGGGGGGGGTAAAGTTGGCCAGTATACTGGCAATATCTCTTGGCTCGGTATAGGAGGTACCATTGTGCAGCAGCTCAGAGCAAATCTGGGTATTATCGTGGAGATTCTTATAGGTTCAAAGGGAGGTACTAGGCTATTAGCACTAGGGCCTATATAAGCCTAGCCAAAAAGGTACCCTGGCTTTCACCACCCCAAAAAATTATTTTCCTGTGCCACTGTCAAGCAGACCCACAGAAGTGATCCCCAGGGTGAATTTCCTATTTTCCATCCAATCATCAAGATTTTTCTTGAAGAGTGCTAATGAGGAGCTTTGTTTGATATAGATAGGTAGTTTGTTCCAGAGTATGGGAAGTCTCTGGGACAGGAATCTATCCCTCCAGCATATTCTGTTTATTGTGGTGACAAGGTTTAGGTCCATAGAATGTGTAGCTTGGAGGGATTGGGATTTCTTTAAGTGGAGCATGTCCAACAGCTCTGGGTTTGACATAGCTTTGTATGTTAGGCAGAAATTGCCTCTGAGTAGGCGATATGTGACGGAGTAAAGATTTTTGAGATGGTCTGCATAGGGCATCTGTTTGAAGCTAGTAATCCTCTTTGTGAGGTATTTCTGTGGTCTTTCCAGTTGTTGTAGAGGTCTTGTGAGGTACATACCAAAAGGGGAGTTGTACTCTATAATGGGTCTAATGAGTGACGAGTAGAGGGGAACAATGACCTCTTTTTTCCTGGATGAGAAACCTTTTGTGATGAGGTGTGCCACATAGAAGGATTTCCTGACTACTGTGGCAATGTGATTATCAAGAGAGAGACTACTGTCCACCTGTGTCCCAAGGTCTCATCACACTTTCAGTGTTGTTTACTACCACCTATGTGGTAGGTCATGGGTACAGAGTTTTTACCAAAGGGGATGACAATGCACTTTTTGGCATTGAGCTTGAGGCCATGGCTTTGACACCAGGCATCTGTCTCAGTGAGGCCCTTTTGTAGGATGTCTACATTGTTAGGAGTTTCGATTATTGCTCCTAGTTTGCAGTCATCTGCAAACGCCAAAGACCTTCTGTGTTAGCCTGTACTTCAGAGAAGTAGATACCAAACAGGAGAGGACCCAGGACTGAAACCTGTGGTACTCCACTTGTCACTGGTCTGAAGTCAGATTTGGAGTCTACTACTTTCACAGTGTGGGTTCTGTCAGTGAGCCAGTTGGCAACCCATCTTGTGACATAGGGATTTATACTTAGTTTAGTGAGTTTATCTATAATTCCAGAGTGGAGGATGGTGTTGAAATCCTTGGCAAGATCTAGATAGGCTGTGTGAACCACCTTACCCTCATCTATGGCTTTGGTGACTGCTTCAAAGAAGTCTATCAGGTTTAGGAGACATGATCTGCCTTTTACAAACCTGAACTGGGTGGGGTCCAGAGTTTGGAGATTACCAATGTCTTTTGTTTATAAGTTCCATGATGATTCATTCCATGGCCTTGCAGACCAGGCTCGTCAGGTTAATGGGGCAGTAGTTCCCAGGGTCTATGGTGGCATCCCTTTGTGGAGTAGGATAACCATTGCTGAGCACCATTCCGTGGGCACAAAGCCTGAGGTGTGGCTATGATTGAACATGGTGCTTAGGTGGGGTGCCAGTTCGCTCTGTAGTTCGGGTAGAACGCAGCCTGGGATGTTGTCAGGTCCCATGGATGCTGTGTTCTTGGCTTTGTAGAGAGTGGTTTTTATCTGTGCAGCCGTGATTACAGGAACTTTGCATTCTTCCTGTATAGAGATGGGCCCTTTAGGGGGTGAGAGGGGGTAAAGTTAGCACTGAACCTATCTGCCAGAATACTGGCAATATCAGTTGGTTCTGTATATTTAGTGCCATTGTGCTGTAACTCAGAGTAGATCTGAGTGTTGCCATTGAGATTCTTGACATAGCTATAGAATGCTTTCTGGTTGTCTTTGGAATCAGTGGCAATTTTGTTTTCATAACTAGCTTTGGAGGATTTTATGAGGGATCTCAACTTCTTACTGAGGCTGACGAGGGAGTTCCTCCAATCGTGGGATTTCACTCTTTTTTGCAACAGTTCTTTTCTTCTGTTGTAGAGTATGTTTGTGGCAGAGGACCACCAGATTGTCTTCATTTTTTTGGAGGCTAGCATCTTAGTTCTGTTAGGGATAGCACGATCCATGCACTTGTGTAAGTGCTTATAAAGTGCAATTGTGTAGGATTCAGCAATCGTACCTCTGTTATCCGTTTGCATGGGTGTCGTGAAGTTTGCCACTTCTGTCTTAAGAAGCGTGAAGTTGGCTTTGGAGAAATTTTTTATGGTAGTTTCTCTAATGGGGGTTGGGGGTGGTTTACATAACTATAGAAGGTCTTGTGGTTGTCTTTACTATCTGCTGCAATTCTGTTTTCATAGCTAGCTTTAGAGGACTTGATGAGGGATCTCAACGATTTGTTGAGGCTGATAAGGGAGTTTTTCCAGTTTTGGGACTTCACCTTATTTCACATCAGTTCCTCCTTCTGTTATAGAGTTTGTTTTTGGCAGGGAACCACCAGATTGGCTTCCTTTTTTTTGAGGAGTGTGCCTTGGTTCTATTAGGTAAGGTGAGATCCATGCATTTGTGTATGTGTTAGTACAGTGCATTGGTGTATGATTCAACAGTCATGCAACTATTCTCCATTTGCATGGGTGCTGTGAAGTTAGCCACCTCTGTTTTTAGGAGCCCAAAGTGAGCTTTGGAGAAGTTTTTCATGATGGTTACCTTTGTGGGGGGAATGGGAGGGATGCGGATTTCCAAGGTGATTAGTTTGTGGTTAGATCTAACCAGGGAGGGGTTGACTATTGATGTAGAGCAACTGTCTCCCATATTAGTAATGACCAGGTCAAGGATGTTGCTACCTCTAGTGGGGGTAAGAACCAGCTTTATCCTAACAGGGTCATATCACAACGCAGTTCAAGTTAGTGTGTTAAGAGAATTAACACATTTTTTTCCCAACCAGCAGCAGCAGCTTTTTTGGGGATCTCACACTGTCAAGAATGATTAAAGAGGGCCTCCCTGCAGCCATGGGTAATGCAGGTGCCTAAAGCTGGCTAAGTTGTTAGTTTTAGTGGACAGAATGTCCACTAGCAGGTTTAACTAAGCCGGGGGCAGTATGTCAGTGGTAAAATAATGGAATTGTGAAGCCTGTTACTCAACTAGCACTGTTAATATAACCAGGGATATCTTTGAATTTTACAGGAGATATAAATAAGAGTTATATTACCCTCCTGCATTAAGCACACAAATTGCTGTGCTTTGTTGGACAGAAGTTACAAAATATTCTGTGGTTTGGGGGCCCTCAGGACCGGGGGATCCCAGCGACTGCAGGGATTGCTGATGCCTAAACTGGCTGTGATCACAAATGTAATTAACAGGACCTTCTCTTGTGGATAAACTGCACCATTTTGACAATATGCACTACTTCTTCCACTATTATCAAAGGAAGATTTTGTTTAAATGTGAATAACATTTATAATTGCAACAATTCAACAGGTGTGTACATCTTGATTTGTCCTTGTGGTGTCTCCTACACTAGAGAGACAAAATGTAGTTTCAAAGCTTTAGTTCAAGAGCATATTAGGATATTAAAATGAAGAAAATTGAAACTATAATAGTTTACATTTTATGAACTTTCACAATTCTGAAATAATGAAGAAGGAATCTGCTGCATTTGAAAAGTTACTAGAGGGTAAAGGTGTTAAACACAGTCTAAGCAACAAGCTCTTTTGATTTGAAAACATGAAAGTCTAAACTTTTTATAGAAACATCTATTTCAGTTGTAATAAATAAGCTATTTTAACATCTTTATCTACTATAGTTCACAAAATTTATACTCTGTTTTGTACACTTGTTTCCCCAGAGGGGATTTTAATTGAAGTACTAGGAAGAGAGAATTTCTTTTTCTTTGAATAATAAAATGATGAGCAGTTTCATGTTGTTTTTGGTTATTTTCTTTTATGTTGTAGACACGACTAATTCATCCATCTGCAAATCATCTTGAACACAGTAATAAGCCAGTATCCTGCTGACTGAAATGAATCTAAAACTGACAGATTCAAGCACACTGTCTTCTTTCTGATTTAGGCCGAGTCCATTCCACATACACCACCTCCACACAGACGCAAACTCAAGTGACACAGGCTGCAAATATGAGCCACATTAAAAAGCAAATGGAAAAAGGATAAGGAGCAGGTTCTGGGAACAGAAAGAATGACAGAAAGCTGCATGTAAATGTAGCACAGTCAAGGTGATGCTCAACAATACCAAAAGCCAATGCAGGAAGATGACTAACATAAGTTGGAAGTGTGACAGCATTTTACAGAAAAATGGATGTGGTCAATATAATTGAGCTGTAGGCCAACAGCAGGAGAAGATGGTGCATGATAAATCAGGATACTGGGTATTACGGAATGACACTATACAGAACAGAGTTGTGGTGATATGTTAGAGGAGGATTATATAGGAGGAGAAACAACGGGGTAAAAATAAGGACTATTAAACAGGGCACTTGATAAACAAGGAAGCCTACCACTTTCTTCCAAATGTAATGCTGCAGGGAAAAAAGGCTGGATTTGGAATAATGATACTGTCTGTCCCAACCTAGCAGAAAGAATAGTTGTGTAAGAACTTACCATAACCTTAGATGTCCTTCTCTTCTATGTTGCTGCATTCATAACAATAGGGAGTTCCTGCTTGCAGCACCACCATCCGGCCAGTATACCAAAGTCTTTTTCCAGGAGGGTACGTGTGATGTCTATTACCAGGGTCATAAACTGACTTGGGTATAAAAGTGACATCTGCCCATACCTTCATCAGAATTGTTTTGCCGCATACAGTAGTGCCTGTGAGGTTTGACCAGGTGGGTCCTAGAATGAGACCCTTAGACTGATATGTTGACCAGTCCCAGGGCAGTAGGATGGCTGTATAGGTTAAGACCAGTGGAGATGTTTGGCTTTGTCAAGGGCAGATCATGCCTTTTAAACTTGGTTGACTTTTTCGAAACAGTCACCAAGGCCATTGACGAGGGCAAGGCAGCCCACATAGCCTACCTTGACATGGCAAAGGCTTTCGACACAATACCCCACTCGGGTATCATTGAAAAACTCACCAGCTTAAATGTAAACCCATACGTCACAAGATGGGTTGCAAACTGGCTAAGCGACAGAACCCACAGGGTCAGAGTTGCTGGCGCCATGTCAGACTCCAAGCCTGTCACAAGTGGTGTCCCACAGGGCTCAGTCCTGGGCCCACTTTTGTTCGGCATCTACTTTTCAGAAGTACAAGCAAACACAGGAGGATTATGGCTGACAAAGTTTGCAGATGACTGCAAACTGGGCACCATAGTTGAAAACCCATCTGACACAGACATCCTTCAGAAGGGTCTCATAGAAATGGATAACTGGTGCCAGAGCCATGGCCTAAAGTTAAATGCCAAAAAATGCATAGTCATACCCTTCGGGAAAAACAAGGTTACCCCTAGTTACCATATAGGTGGCAATCCATAAGCACAGAAGAGGTTATCAGGGATCTGGGGACCCAGGTTGACAGTAACCTTTCGTTTGACACTCACGTTGACAAAGTAGTTAGGAAGACCTTCTACATTGCCCACCTGATCATGAAGGGATTCACATCTAGATCAAGGGAGGTCATCGTTCCCCTGTACTCATCACTCATCAGACCAATGATTGAGTACAATGCCCCATTCGGAATGTATCTGACCCGACACCTGCAGCAATTGGAAAGGCCCCAAAAATTCCTCACCAAAAGGATACAGGGTCTCAAAGATATGTCTTATGCTGCCCGACTGAAGGAACTCCAGCTCTATTCAGTCGCTTACCATCTGCTCAGAGGTGACCTGTGCCTGACATACAAGGCCATGTCCAACCCGGAATTAATGAACATGCTTCACCTCAAAAGATCTAAATCCATCAGAACTACAAGGGCAAGAGACTTAAACCTCAACACGGCTATTAATAGGATGTGCTGGAGGGACAGATTCATCACCCAGAGACTCCCTATGCTGTGGAACAAAATCCCGGTACATGTGAGGCAGAGCACCTTGCTGGCTTTGTTCAAGAGAAATCTTGACCAATGGATGGGAGATCGCAGGTATACCCCAGGGATAACCTCAGTGTCACTGCTTGACAGAGGCACAGCAAAATAATGGGCATAGTATCCTCCAAACTAAAGGGGTGGCAAAAGCCACAAAACTCTGGGCTAGGCTTATAAATGCCCTAGGGTAGATAGCCTAGTATGAACCTATGAACTATGATGGCAATGTGCCCCCACGTGAAACCTGGGATAATAGTCAAAGACAGAGGGTAGGTGGGTGGGACTGAATACTGCAACATAAAAGAGAAGGACATTTAAGGTTATGGTAAGTTCTTACACAAACTATTCTATGCCCTTCTATTCTGATGCTGCAGTATTCATAACAGTAGGGAAGAGTACCAGAGCTTTAAGTATAAACCTGGGAGGTGGAAGGGGTCCAGTGGTCAAGTAGACCCCGTAAGATAGTCCTGGCAAATCCTGTTCTAGCACGGGATGCTATGTCCACCTTGTAGTGTGTGGTTAATGTGTGTGCTGAGGTCCAAGTAGCTGCTTCTAAAATGGAAGAGGAGTCCATGCCTTTGAAAAAGGCAGTAGAGGAAACAGCTGCTCTGGTAGAATGAGGTTTAATATTACCTTGTAAGGATTTCCCATGGTGGGAGTAGCACAAGGAAATAGAGATCCATGAGGCAATGGTCTGCTTAAAGACAGCTTTCCCTAAGGCTCTGTGATGGAAGGCAATAAATAAATGCTCTGACTTCCTGATATCTTTGGTTTTGTCTAAGTAGTATCGAAGTTGTCTGTGTACATCCAGGAAATGTAGGGTCCTTTCTGAGGCATTTTGTGGATGAGGATAAAAAACTGGTAGGTTAATGGACTGATTCAATGATGGTTCATTACCTACCTTAGGCATGAAGAAATGGTTGGTCCCGAGGACTACTCTGTCCTCATAGAAAACAAGGTAGGGAGAGGTGGCCATAAGGGCTTGGATTTCTCAGACACTCCTGGCAGAGGTGAGGGCTACTAGTAGGACTGTTTTGAATGTGCATAGTTTAGGGAAACAGACTGTGCTGGTTCAAAAGGGGGCGGGCAAGGTTAGCTGTTCTAATACAAAGTTTAGGTCCCACGGAGGAGGGACGGGTTTTCGTGGGGGTTTGATGTGGAGGACTCCCTTCAAAAAAAGTCTGACTTCCAGTCTGGATGCCAGAGAGGGTGAAATGGGCAGACAGGCAGAAATGGCAGACAAATGGACTTTGAAGAATGTGTTAGTCCTGATTGGAGTAGCTCACACAAGTAGGATAGGACCCTTGGAATGGGGGTAGTGAGGGGGTCCTGGTTGTTCCTATGACACCAAATGGAGAATCTGTGCCATTTAGCTACACAGTTTCTCCTAGTGCTAGAATTTCTGGCTTCCTGCAGAACATTGACTACATCCTCTGAATAAAGGTGTCTGTAAGGGATTAGAATCCTAATACCCATAAGGTCAATTTTAAGTCAAAAACTTATCTACCACTGCTAAGGTGCTAGCTAGTAAAAATATAAAATCAAAAAAGCAAACACGCTGCACCACCATGACTATATTCAATGTGTAACAAATAAAAACACATTTAATATAAACTTTAAAATGTATGTAGCAGTCCCTTAATGTCCATGATAAGCGCTTTCAAAATATATTCCTCAGATCGTTACAATAATGGGACTGGAAGTAACTGTTTAAAAGGCATCATGTTCGTGAGCAAATCTATTCATTCAAAAAATGTTTCTTCTAATCATCATGCTCCATTATGTGCACACCTTCATTTTAACCAATGGCATATAAGATGTAATGACTCATGCTAATGTTAGGCTTTGAGCCAATAATTAAGCCTATAGACAGGCACACCCTTGAATCAGCCAATAGTGGGTCTCCTAGCTTTTAACACTGGTTTTAGTGGTACGACACTATTCAGACCCGGAAGTTGGTCTGCTCTTAGGTTAAAGATCTGTTTTGTTTCGCACAGCTCTGTGCAGTTAGTAATATCCCCTTACCTCATTCCTGCAAAAATTTGCTCGATGACTTTGAACTTAAAGGAATAATCAGGGTATGCATCCACATGTACTGCTAAAGCATTATGTATGTCTTTATTCCGAATATCTCTCATATGTCTCAAAATTTGTTTTTTGAAAGGTTGGTTCATTTTGCCCACGTAATACGCGGGGCACTATGTGCAGGTAGCTAAATATACGATATTAGGAGTGATACAAGTAGCCTTTATGGAGAAAAAATATTTCTTCTTTGTTTTTGGATGTGTAAAATGGTTTTGACCATCAGTATGTTCGCAGGCTGTGCAATTGCCACATTTAAATGCTCCTTTGCATTCTTTAATTTTTGATTTAGGAAAGCCATCCTTCAAACTCAGTAGTCTTTTAATGTTCTTCTTATTTTTATAACCAAAATCTGGTTTGTCACCAACTATATCTCTCAGACGAGAGTCCTGAGTTAGTACAAGCCAGAACTGCTGTATCACTTTCTTTATTTGTGCATTGTCCGTACTACATGTAAGCATGATTCTCACATTATTTTTTCTCTGATTTGTATTTTGCAACATGTTGAACTCTTTTGCAGCCTCATTTTCAGGAAGCTCTTGCTCAGGAATATAAAATTCATTCTCACGATATCCCCTCTTTTTCAAGTTTCATTCCAAAAATGAGATTTCTTTTAATTTAGTACTTCCTGACTATAACGTCTGGAAATTCTTGTGACTTTATTGCGCATAATATTTTTTGTGGTGTGTCTAGGATGCATGTTGCTTTTCATAAGATAATGATTTCTCCATGTATCCTTTCTGTGTAAGGCTATATCTACATCTTTATCTTCCCTTAACATGATGTTCACTTCCAAAAAGTCAACTGCTGTACATGAGCATTTTGCAGTAAACTTTAGGAAGCTGGTGATGCCATTTAGATACCCACAAAACAAAGAAATGTCTTCTTCTTTTCCATTCCAGAGAATAGAGAGGTCAACTACGAACTGCCCATAGTACATAATGCAATGACACCATGGGTTAACAGGATTAAGCACATGTTCATGGTCCTGTTCCACAAGGTCCAGATTTGAATAACTATTCGCACAGGGAGTGCCCATGGTCACTCCCCATCGTTGCCAATATATAGAATCTCCATAAGTGAAACAGTTGTTCTCCAGAATTAATTCCAGAAGTGCACATATCTTGTCTACCTCTGGTTGATGCATTTTTTATGCCAAAATTCGTCTAATAGCTTCTACCCCAGCATCACTGGGTATTGCGTATAGTCTTTTCACTGCAATACCCAATGATGCTGGGGGGTTCGTGGATGACCTCTTTATTCTCTGTAATGGAAAAGAAGATGACTTACATATAGTACGGACAATGCACAAATGAAGAAAGTGATACAGTAGTTCTGGCCTCTACTAACTCAGGAATCTCGTCTGAGAGATATAGTAGGTGACAAACCAGTGTTTGGTTATAAAAATAAGAACATTAAAAGACTACTGTGTTTGAAGGATGGCTTTCCTAAATCAAATATTAAAGAACGCAAAAGAACATTTAAATGTGTCAGTTGCACAGCCTGTGAACATATTGATAGTCAAAACCATTTTACACATTCAAAAACAAAGAAGAATTATTTATTTTTCTCCGTAAAGGCTACTTGTATCACTCCCAATATCATATACTTAGCTACCTGCACATTGTGCCCCGTGTATTAAGTGGGCAAAATGAACCAACCTTTCAAAAACTGAATTTTGAGACTTATGAGAGATATTCGGAATAAAGACATGCATAATGCTTTAGCAGTATATGTGGATGCATACCCTGATCATTCCTTTAAGTTCAAAGTCATCAAGCAAATTTTTTCAGGAATGAGGCAAGGGGATATTACTAACCGCACAGAGTTGTGTGAAACAAAATGGATCATTAACCTACGAGCAGACCAACTTCCGGGTCTAAATAGTGTCGTACCACTAAAACCAGAGTTAAAAGCTAGGAGACCTACTACTGGCTAATTCAAGGGTGTGCCTGTCTATAGGCTTAATTATTGTCTCAAAGCCTAACATTAGCATGAGTCATTACATCTTACATGCCATTGGTGAAAATGAAGGTGTGTACATAATGGAGCATGATGATTGGAAGAAACATTTTTTGAATGAATAGATTTGCACACGAACATCCGGGAGATGCCTTTTAAATAGTTACTTCCAGTCCCATTATTTTAATGATCTGAGGAAGATATTTTGAAAGCACTTATCGTGGACATTAAGGGACTGGTACATACATTTTAAAGTTTATATTAAATTTGTTGTTTTTATTTGTTACACAATGAATATAGTCGTGGTGGTGCAGCGTGTTTGCTTTTTTTGATAAGGTCAATTTTAGGTTATTTACCTGTGGGCGTAGCAGGGATCCCTTGTTCTGTGTGAGTAGGTCTAGACGGTGGGGTAACCTGTGGTGATTGCCCTTGGCTAGAGAATATAGGAGGGGAAACCAATGCTGCCAAGGCCAAAAGGGGTCACCAGTAGGATTTTTGGTTTGTCCTTCTGAATTTTTATGAGGACTTTTTCAATTAGAGTGAAGGGGGGAGGGGTACAGATACATCCCCCCATGAGAAGGAGAAGGTGTCTACTTTCCAAACTTGTGGATGTGCGTTTCTTGTGCAGACGTTGGGCATCTGCCTGTTGAGTGGGGAGGAAAATAGGTCTGCTTGTGGAATACCCCACCTGTGTATCAAGTCTAGGAAAACCTCTCTCTGAAGCATCCATTCGTGAGAGGGGGTAGAGGTTCTGCTGAGTGTGTCTGCCAAAACATTCTGTGCTGAGGGGATCTACATGGCTAATAAGTGGACCGTGAGAGAAGCAGCTAGATTCCATATCTGTATGGCCAAGCTGCATAGTGGGTAGGACCTCGTCCCCCCTTGCTTGTTTATGTACCACACATGACAGTCATATTTTCTGTGATTACTTTCAGGGTTCCTGGCAGGATAGAGGGCTTGAATGTTAGGCTAACAGCAGTGCCCTCATTTCCTTGATGTTGATGTGGTCCTCTTCCCTTAGAGTAGACCATTTTCCTTGTACTGAGTAGTGCTGTTGGTTTGTTTGTAACACTGTACCCCAGCCCAGATATGAAGCATTTGTGGATAGCTGTTGTTGTGGTGCTGGAATATGAAGGTGGGTCCCTGGGTTGGTCTGCATTGCAAATATCCACCAGTGGATCTCCTTTTTTAGGCACAGGAGAAGTGGAAGTGGAGAGTCCAAGGGTTGGGAATGTTGCATCCATATGTTTTTTTTAGCACCCAATGAATTTTGCGCATGTAGAGTCGCGCCAAAGACAGCATGGGTATGAGGGATGCCATGTGGCCTAACACTCAGGAATTCCTGAGAAGTCAGGGTGTTTTGGGTAAGGATCTGACTGAAGTACAGGCAGAGTTCCTGAACCCTTTGGTCTGGGATGAAGGCTTTCATGAAGTCTGTGCTGTGTCTGCACCCCAGGAAAATCATGTCCTGTGATGGGATCAGGTGAGATTTTTTCTACATTTATCATGAACCCCAGAAGAGAGAGGGTATTCAACACCTGTTGGAAATGAAGAAGTAGGCGCTGATGGTCTTGACGAAGGATGATCAGGTCATCCAAGTATGGGTATATTTGTATACCCTGCGTCCTACAATGACCAATGAAGGGGACTAGACACTTTGTAAACACTCTTGGGGCAGTGGAGAGACCAAAAGGCAATGCAGAGAATTGAAAATGACAGGAGCCTACTGAAAATCAGAGGAATTTCCTGCAATCTGGATGAATAGGGATGTGGAGGTAGGCATCCTCGAGATCTAGAGCTACCATGAATGCCTGGAGGGGGGGATCAGAGGCAAGAGAAGTGGTAAGATGATCATCTTGCAGCTGGGAATGTGGAGGAAGAGGTTTAGAAAGGATAGATCCAGGATAGGCCTCCAGGGGCCCTCTTTCCTTGGTACCAGAAACATTCTGGAATAAAAACCTGTGTTTCTTTGAGGGGTGGGCACTGGTTCTATGGTGCCTTGATTTAGAAGTTGGTGAATGATGGGTGGGAACAGGTGGATTTGGTTTTTTGGTGGTTCAGGAATACCTTGGAAATGTGGGAGCATCCACCAAGTCATGTAATATCCTCTCTGGATGATAGAGAGGACCCATTGTTCTGCTGTTAATCTCCACCAGGAGGGAAGGGAAAGGGTGAGTTGAAGGGATAAGGGAGTTGCTGGATGCAAAGGGGGGTGTCACAGTGGAGGAGGCCTGCATTGGTCAGGCTGGCTGCAAAAGGATGTGGTAGAGGAGCTGGAGGGAAATATGGGAGTAGAAGTCTTCCTCGGCTGTCTACGTCCCTTTGATTGTGACACTGAATGAAAAGATTGCCTTCTAACAAAGGAGGGCTTCTGAGGGTAATTACTATGACATCTAGGAATAGGGGACACCAGAAGGTGTTTGAGGTTCTGTAATTCTTTATCCTTCTCTTGGAGGTTTGAGAAGTTCAGCAGAAGCTTGCCTGAAAAGGGCCTTATTGTCTAAGGTTGCATCCAGTAGTTTAGTTTGGACATCCATGTGGAGGGACTGTAGCCTTACCCAGGAGTAATGTTGAAGCACTGATCCAGAAGCAGCAGCTTTGGATGAAGCTTCCACAGTATCATAGCTGCACTTAATAGAGTGACTGGTCACTTGGGATGCTGTGGAGAGAAGTGAATTTAGTTATGCTCTGACAGGGGAGTCCTGAAACTCAGGCAGAAGGGGAGAGGCTTTAGAAATGGTATGTAGGGCATACCTTGCCATGTGGGTTTGGTAGTTCAGGGTCCTGATGGCCAGAGTGGAGGAGGTATACACCTTTTTTCCTGTCCTCTCCATAAATTTACTCTCTATCAGTTGGATAAAGAGCAGTAGAAAGTAGTTGTCTGGATGTCTTATCTGCAGAAACAGCTATAACAGCTGGGTCTGCTGGAGGGTTCTTGAAAAGAAATTGTGTGTCTTGGGGGACCCTGTAAAATCGATCAGGTCATTTAGCTGCTGGGGGTTGGGAGTCCAGAGACTGTGAAGCAGCTAGGAAGGCATCCTGAAAAGCAGGCAGTAAGGGAGGCACAGCTAAGGGAGATGGTTGCTCCATTTGTAAAAGGGCAAAGTACCTTTTCTAGGAGTTTGAAACCTCAGAGGCCTGACACTTAAAATGTTCCCTCATGAGGGAGACAGCATCCACAAAGCTGAATTCTTCTCCTGGGGATTCAGGTGAAATCGAGTCCTCTTCTTCTGGAGTAATGAATTGCTTGAGAGATTCAATTTGTGTTTCACAGGAGGACACCTCAGAATAGGATTATTTTTCCTCAGACACATGGAGGGGTGGTTGAGGAGTGAGGGTAGGGGGAAGTTGCTGCAATTGTAATGCCTGAAAGGCCTTAAACAGACTTTAAGAGAAATATTCAAAACCAGGCATCTGTGGAGGCTCAGAGTGCTTGTTTTTTTGTTCCCTTTTCAAGGCGGTTGTAGGAGCAGTCAGAAGAGAAGTGGATGTCAGCCTAACATGAATAGGGGGAGCAGGGGATTCCAAAAATGCGAGCTGTGGTTCCACTCCGCCATCAGACTCTGATGGGTGAATTACCTCAGCGGATGTACCTTCAGTATCCCACACATAGACTTCCGTTAAGGTTCCCGGGCCTGCTTTGGTAACAGTTGTCTAAATGGTCTCAGTGTCTTCAATTGCCTCTAGAGCCTGCTTATATGCCCGAGGCGCAGCCTGGGATTTGGGCCTAACTTTATTCGCCTTTTTCCGAGGCGGCTAGTCGGATGGGCCTACTCCTCCCACCATGTCTAATGCCAAGCGCTGGAATCTTTGGTTCTCAAGACATAAATTCAAACCCACTAATTGGTTACGTAGAGTCTTGGGGACGAACGACTTACAAATCGAACAGGATGTATGGTTGTGGGCCTCGCCTAGAGAAAAAAAAAACACACATTGTGTGTGTCCTTGTGAGGAATTTGTCTCCCACAAGCACACTTCCCTTTCCTAGCTGACATGCAAGTCTAAACAGTAAGAAAAATAAACAGGAAAACCCCACTGGGCACTTATCTGCAATGGGCAAAAGTGGTTGTGTGGTCTTTAACGATCTGGAATTCGGTCATCTGAAGAACAGTGATGCAGAAGTGGAACTGGCAAACGAGCATCTGATGATCACTGCAGCAGAAAAATTCTGATGAGGATACGTACAGATGTCACTTTTTTACTAACGTCAGTTTATGGCACTGGTAAAAGAGATCACAAGTACCCTCCTGGAAAAAGTCTTTGGTATACTGGCCGGACGGTGGCACTGCAAGCAGCATCTCCCTACTCTTATGAATAGTGCAGTATCAGAATAGAAGGACATCTATCAGGATTTACTAGTTGACTAAGGATATGATTAAGGGATGGCAAGAAAGAAGGCAGTTATAACAGGTAATCTCTTTCTAAGGCAGTCAGGGTAAAGAGTACAAGGGCTTGAATAGAATGCAAAAGAGGGTGCCAGGAAAGAAAAAGTACTCAGTCTAAGGTTCTGCAAAAAAGTATAATGTGATGAAACTACAATTTAGGCATTCCCTGACACAGACCATGCAGCAATGTGGCTTTGCTGGCCATGAAAATGGAACCAGATCTGGTCACAAGACTGGATATCAAGATTACAAGGGGAACAAAATATGGGATGACAGAGGAGTTAAAATCCATGGATCTTGGCTTATGGAAAGGAAGTAGAGGAATGAAGGAGCTGTGGAGTATGAATATGGACACAATGGGTGTGTACAAAAAAAGGACTGAGAGGCTACAATGATAAATAGAAGGAAAAACCAGAATGGTTTGCTAAGTTGATGAAAACAGCTCTATGGGAGAAGGAAAATACACAAAGATAATATCAACAAGAAGGATAGTGGAAGATAATATGCAGAAGACAGACATGAAACAGCAAACTGTGAAAATGTGGACAATGTTAAAATAGAAGATGCATTACAAAAGGCATTAAAATAAAATGCACTCTTAAGAAGCAAAGTAGAATACAAGGGCTAGGGAGAAGTGAAACTCTTATACGAATAATTATAAGAACTGAGAAAAACAAATAAGCAGTCATCTGGGTTGTAGTTAAGGCTTCATCTCCAGATTGGATGTTTGATGCATCTGTCATTTTAAGACAGAAAGAGATGGTTCTGTATACAGTGATTCAACACATAACAACATTTCTTTATTAGCACTGAGATGTCAGTGTTCAAAGATCAGGGCTATAAAAGAAGCAATTTCAGCTTCCTTATTTACGAGGATTGTTCCTCATCAAGTTACAATTGGGAATCTGTTACACACAGCCATTCTTTTTGGTTACCTTGTCTGCAGGGGAAAAACTGGGCTATAAATTTATACATTTACAAAACTAGACTGTAGCACTTGATATGTATGATTTATGAACACTGCTGACAGTTCTGAATCAGGGATAACAGAACCAATAGGTTACATATCAACAAAGGTATGCTCCTAGCATACATCGATCCTGCCCCCCAACTTATAATGCAACTCATGTCAACTACACCAAATTAGTAAGGAACTCATGAAAAATATGAAAAACACCAAAGTTTCCTGTGAGCATGATAGCCACCAACAATAACAAGCATAATGTTTTTTAGTCAAGTACAGTAAAATCCTCAATTATCCCCTGCCAGGTTCTGAAATTAGTGTAAACGGTACTGGCCATATAGATTTAGAATCCATAACTAATGTCTTGGCTATTAAATTCAGTTTTAATTTCACTCTATCTACTGCTTACTCCTTACCAAATCAGACCAAACTCCAGACATGAAGCTGAATATGACTGACCAATACAGCCATTTAAAAAAAAAAAAAAACTAACACACACCACCATGGGGCCAGACAACACAACTGATTATTTACTAATAAGCACAAAGGAGACTCACCTAGCCAAACCTTTTAAACATATTCACTCAAAGCATCTCCACAATAGTTGTACCTGAAGAATGGGGATATGCTACAGTATCCCCTTTCATAATGGCAGCCCCTCTGCTGACACAAGTAGCTATAGTCGCATCAGTCTCATCTACAAAGCCAGTTTCTAAAACTACTCAATAAGGTCATACAAGATCTGCAGACTCTTGACCCTTCATAAATCAACTTTGCCTAGGGTAAATTGTGTCTTCTTAATCTTGTTAACTTCCCAAAAAATCATCTCTGCCCCAGATGAAAGGTTTCCTATCCAAAGTGCACCTGCACATAGCCAGGTCATTTGAAACCATTCCCCACTCTGTCAGTAAAAGCTAAATTAATCCAACTTAAACATCACCCACTTTCTAGTCTGAACAGATTGCTGTCTATCAAACAGAACATATGCTGTCCACTGTATTGCATTGTACGTTTCCTCTGTATGTTTACTTGATTATTCATATTGTACATTGCCTCTGGCTCAGGAAGTGTCTGGGAACAGTCTTTCAACTAGTCCACATACCTGAATAACAAAGTGAAATAAAATAAAAATAAATTCTACTTCCCAACATCATCTCCTGAGCGATCAGCATACCTTCAATTGTCCTCCTTTGGCATTGTTTGCGAAGTTCCATAATGGTTGGCATACTGCTGGCTTTGTATAAACTTCTCTACTAATGAACCTATGAACATAAGATCATCTGCTTCAGTAGTACAATAAAATGTGACATTTATTATGCAGGTACTGTATACATTTCTTAGTTCAGTGATTTTTGTGTGAATACCTCCATCCCTTTATCATTTCCTCCTCCCTCTGTTCCATTCTTATTCTCTTCTGCTTTTTATCCTTTTTACTCCAGCTTTTAACACAAACCCCTCAATTTATATGGAAACATGGGTGAAGAATTCATATTATCATATGAGAAATCGTATAAAATTGTTGATGGCAATCCATCCAAAAACCCAGTTTTTGTAGAATTAGAGGACAGATCATGCAGGGGAAACCTGACATTTTCTGCTGTACCAGAGAAATTGAAGGAAACAGAAAGAAATAGACTTTATTAATTTTATGAAACCATAAACAAACAACAGAACTGGTATTCCACAGCAAGAGTTGTTAATTGAAAGGGCTCATCATGTGTATGCTCCAAACTTGGCAATGAGAAAGCTGCCAAGATCTCATATAGTAAAGATGCAATCTTACCAGCAGAAAGAGTTTATTCTGACAAAAACTGTGGCAGAAGGACAAAGTACTAAAAGAGGGAGACAGTAGAGTGTTTGTGAAAAATGTGACTCACTGTACACCAGGCAGAAGAGGAGTAAATTTATTCCAGCAATCACGGAATGTTAAAAGGCAGGTGCGAGACTCAAGCCACTGTATCCAGCTATCTTCAGAATATTTTTTTCCTGGAGGGTCAATGTCATTTTTTGATGGAGGAGATGCAAACATTTGTCCAACAAAAAGTGAGCTATCAAACAGAAGAGGACTCCTGCTGCTTATTCTTCTGATGATAAAGCTCACAGAGAGACTACGCCAGTGAAGCTTTTTTCAGTGTAACAAAAATGCTTGATAGGCAGAGAAAAGCAAAGGAGTTGATTAGAAGAACCAGGAGTATGTTGAAATGAACCAGAGACTGGAGATGGGAGACAACAGAAAGAAAAACAGGAACACAGAAATTAATGAATAAGTGTGGAATTATAAAGTGTCAATCACATCTGTGAATTCTGGTTGAACAAAAAAACCTGGAAATGTTACACTTTTTTTACTTTTAAAACACAAGAAGCCACAAACTAGGAAAAAACACCAATGGGATGAAAGGAGGCAGGTGACCACTTCGTAGAAAATCCATTTATTTAGCTTTCATCCTTAATAAAAGAACTTCATCAGAATACTGAAAACACACACCGCTCCATCTTTTATAGCCAGCATGCTGATGAGATTAATTGAACAGATAAAAAAACAGATAAAAAATGTACTTCTTAAAGGGCTATACCCCAAACTTTCCATAAGTATATATACACATTTCTCCATACCAGAGTTTTAAAAAAACATCAAATACTTTTTTGTGTAGAAGACTTCAAAACATATGCCCTACGTCATGTCATTAATGTTTAGAAGAACATTTAGTGGACAGGAAGACAAATGAAAGAGTATGTAAAACAGTATTTTAAAACATGACATGTACTGCATGTTTTATAGTAAAGCATTTTCAGTTAGTTATTTTTGTGTTAGAGAGATACTAAAGCAAACAGGTGCCCCTTTTTCCTTCTTTCTTTTTGTTTATTTTTAAGAAATGTATGCATTGTGAAAAGAGAAGAAAGCCTGGACAAAAGTATGTTTAAGACAATATTTATGGTAATATTAGGTTGTTGGGGTGAGGGATGGGTTGTAAAAGTATACATAGCATGACATAATTAAAATAGATATCCTTTTTCTTACTTTTGCATAGGGAGATGACTGAATTAAGGCCCTTGGCTTGATCTAACAAGTTTTAAGTGTAAGGAAGTAAATAAAAACACTGAAAGTAATGACAAGTTTTCTTTTACACATTATTCCCCAAGGTATAAAATCTGGGCTAGGCTAGACATAAATTATACTTCACAGGAACACGTGTATTTAATTGAAATTTTTGATATGCATTGTGATGAAAGGAGATACTGCCAGCATAGCTACTTGACATTTTGTAAATAACTATATGTCATTGGTGAATATGTATATTTTTCAGGTAGATGCTAAATGCTGCCAGCTTCTAGCAATGGGGGTTTTGGAAATGATGTCATTCTGCAAGTTATCCCAGCAGTAATATTTTAGACAATTAATTTGAGAAGTCTCTTAGTGACATTGAGCATTCTGTAATCGGTCTTGGACCTGACAAGAAACATTCACCATGATATCTGCCTTGCTCTTAGTAAATTACTAGGGAATAGTTAATTCTCTTAGCTACAATCATATAGTATATAGATATATAGTAAAGCTTAGTTTAGATGTTTTTCTTCATTTCTATTCAAGAACAAGTTAACAACAAAAAATTTAAACCAGGAGGAGGAGACTTAGGATCCAAAAATAACAAAACTGAACAACTGTCCTTCCAAGACAGGGCCCAATAGGGGTGAAGGGAAAATGGTTAGATGTGACAACTGCAATTAGTGCCAGTAGATTTTTTAGAAGGGGCTTCCTGTTTTGTACAGGGGTATGGACAAATGGTCCTACATCGAAGGTTTTATTGTAGTAGCAAGGGGTTTTATACCTAGCCCTGTGTATTTCATTGTCCTGCATTCTATTTTGGAAAAAAAAAGCTTTGCCTAAGAAAAAGGATATACCAGCACCTTTATGATATTAGAAAAAATGTTGACAAAAATGCCATATTTAAACACTTAAAGGAAAATCCCTTGCATAAATTTAAATTTACTGCCATTGATCGAGCTGACTTGGGGCAAAGAGGTGGTCCAGTGGATGATTATTTGGCGGCTTTAGAGTTGAGGTGGCAATTAAGGACAAATGCTACCGTTACTTCTAGTTTGAAGTAGACTGTTTTGATTAGTAGTGTTTTAAAATTAGCAACTGCGTATTTGTTTCACGAACCACAGTGAGCTTAAAGTACGATGATTAAAATGCTTTGCTTTTTAGGGTTACATTTTACTTGTGTACTTATTAGTTGTTTATTATTGTATTGTTTTGGGTGAACATGAAAGTACAGCTTGTTTTTGATCATTAATTTTTTAGTTAAGTCCTATGAATCATTATTTATTATACTAGATAATGTAGTCCAGTTTGAGAATAGATTTTGTATGTGGCTTTAACTGGTTGTGGACTGTTTTAAATAACTGACTATTTAATTGTGCAGAAAGTGCAGAAATTGATTAATTGGTGGGTTTGGTTTGGTGTATGTATGTATGTATATATATATATATATATATATATATATATATATATATATATATATATATATTGGTGCTTGCTTGTATCTTTGTTCTGAAGAAGTCCAGTTATATTAACACACAAAAGCATTTAATGTAAATAAAAGTGTCCTCCTTCCAGTTTTAGTTTTTTGTTTTTTTTTTTTATTTGAGACTGTACTGTAACATTATTTTAAATATTTCTTGTGATTTTGAACTCTGATGTCACAGTGAATATATATTTAGTTTTGTCTTGTTCTTTTATTATTTATTATTAAACATATTTAAACCTTTCATTGTAGCTGATCTTTGCAGAGATATTTAAGTTTTGAGAGTACTTGCATATTTATTTGGTGACACTGTGTAGCCCATTTCTAACAGCCTTGCTCTTGGTCAAACTTCCATTTGTATTAATATTAATATTACACCATAAGACTGGAACCCTTTCTTAAGGGCCTTAAAGTAGTTGATAAGGGTTCTGGTGGCAGTGGTAACTACCTTATAGTCTTGGCAGAAGGGGACCTACCTAGTAAACCTGTGTCAGCCTTTCCCAGGTGTGTGTGTGTGTAAACCAAATCTCCAAGTGTGTGTGTGTCAGCTACTTGAGCAGGGACACAAAGCATGGGTTGGACAGAGTGTTGGAGGACTTGGCTTGGAACCCTGGCTAAGGACTCCACTTTATAGCTGTGCCAGTGGGGAATCTTACTGGGGATCTGGAGAAAAAGGGAGAAACCAGCCCTGTACTGACTGTGGTCTCTGTGTGCTCTTATGGAAAATTGCACTTGATGCAGAGAGACACATCTGGAAATACTGTGTGTGTACTTGTCATCCTCTCAGTGAACGTCCCCCACTGTTGCTAGTGGTGGGGATTGAGACTCCTTGATTAGTGGTCCAGTGGTGGGTCGTCACATTTGGTGGGCAGTGGTGGGATATCCACATCACATTTGGTGGGCAGTGGTACGGATACTGAACTCCTGTAGCCTGTAAGCAGTGGTCGCTAAAGAAGTTGTTTGTACTTTCAAGCAGCCACACAGTAGACATTCAGAGTTTCATATCACAATAGATTTATTTATGTTTTGTTAGCTTAGTTAGTCAGGGAGAGCAGGCAAGGGGATGTCAGCAGAGGATTATGGCAAGCTGACAAGGAGCCAGTTGACCGAGATGTGCCAAAACAAATGACTAAACCAAATGACTGGTGCATGCCAACCTGACTAAAGCAGAATGATTGCAGCCTTAGCCACAGCTGCATTACAGATCAGCAACCAGGAGGACAACCAGAGTGGTCCTGGGGATGTACAACTCTCAGAAAACTGGATAGTTCAACTTTGCCTCAGAGGACTTAGAAATCCATCTGGAGTTAAAGAGACTTGAACTGCAGAACAAGTGGTTGGAAGTAGAATCAGCAGAGAGACTGCGGCATTTGGAGGCTGAAGAAAATGAGAGGCAGTGGCAACATGAAAAAGAGATGCTAACTCTTTGCCAGGGTCATGGAGGTAATGGCGAAGGGAGTAACTGAACCCCAGAAGCAATAAAGGTCAGTACATTTCTTCCACAATTTACAAAGGGTGATAATTTTGATAGTTTTATTCATATGTTTGAAAGGGTTTGTAAACAGTATAATGTCGACCAAGGGCTCTGGGTATGGTTTCTGACCCCCACACTCCATGGTAAACCTATAACTGCTGTTTCTAAACTGTCTGATACTGACTGTTTAAATTATAATACAGTTAATTGTTTATTATAGTGTTTTAAGTTAACACCTGAAGCTTATTAAAAAAAGCTTCATGAGCACAGGTGCAAGGCAGATAAAAGTGTGTTTGAATATATTGCTGAGTTAAGCACTTATTTTCATAAGTGGGTAAGTGGGTGTCAGGTTACCAGTTTTGAAGGGCTGACAGCCATTTTGGTGAGGGAACAAGCCCTTGGCACTTTGACTGAAGACATGAGAATCTGGTTGGCAGATAGGTTATAACATCGCAGATGACTTGGAGAAAAAAAGGTGACCTATACCTAGCAAGCAGGGCATCACTGCACAGGAAAGGGATACCCAGTGCTGCACACAGGTATAAGGGAACCCATGGTGTGCAGCCTAAACTGCCCCAAAAGAGTCAGTCAGTAACAGAGGAAGCCACTTGTTCAGGTACACAGCCAGGATCAAGGGTTAAATGTTTTAAATGTAACCAGTGGGGCCATGAAGCATATAGATTTCCACAAAGGCAAAGTGGGGAACAAAAGGTAGGGAAGCCAGTAAGTGGGAGTGACAGAATGCCAGCAGTAATGGTCTGGAGACAACAAAGGTACCAAACTACCACAAGAGGTTATATTCTATCTTAGTAGATGGGAAATAGGCCACTGCTAAGAAAGAGACAGTCTCTGACCTAACGATTCTGAAGCCTGCAATGGTTAAAGAAGAGCACTACTTGCTTGGGCAGTCTACTCCAGTAAGAGATTTGGGAGGGGACCCCATTCCAAGTACCCTTGGCTATGGTTCACCTTGACTGGGAGGATGGAAAAGGAAGTAAGCAAGTAGGTGTGTTTGAGGATATCCCTGCAGATGTCCCGATAGGGAATGATTCTGATAATGCAGTACCTTGTGTGCATGCAGTTGGAAGCAGTCTGGTTTGGAAAGAGGCATGTGAGTCTGGTAGCATGGGAGGGGACTCAGACAGACCGCACCCTTGAAGCCAAGACTGGTAAGATAGCTACTTTAGGGAGGGAGCTACCGTGTAACAGTGAGACTGAAGAGGAGTCACAGTTGCTTGTGGGTACTGATGTTCCCTTAGACAGAGTGACTGCAAAGGTAGAGGTGAGTAGTAGTACGCAAACTGAGAGTAAGGCGCCCCTGTCAATGGATCCCAGACTTCCTGCGAAAGGAAAGCTGGGAAGGGTTAGAAAGAGAAAGTTGAGACAGGTTCAGCTCTCGGACTCTATATTACAAGGCTTGAGAGAGGTAGCCGGGGGGGGCACCAGATTCTCAAGGAAAAGGGGAATCTGTATACTGGGACAAATGTTTACTGTATACAGAGTGGACCCCTGAGGGAGGGCTCAGTAATACAACAGTTGGTAGTGCTCAGAGCTTACCCTGTGGCACTTCTAGCCACATACCATGACATTCTCTTTGCTAGTCATATGGGCATAAAACGTACCAAGAGACGTATTATGCAAAAGTTTTATTGGCCTGGGATTTCCAGGTAACGGGACTGTAGGACCTGTGAGCAGTGACAAAAAACTAGCCAAGGTAGGAAACAAGGTCAAATCTCCTTTGATGCCTTTGCCTGTGATTGAGGAGCCATTTCAGAGGGTAGTAATGGATATTGTGGAGCCACTGAGTACCCCAGGTTCTAAAGGAAGGAGGATATCCTAGTGGTAATACATTATGCTACCAGATACCTTTCATCCATCGAGGCAGAAAAGGTGGCAAATGCTTTGCTAGGGAATGTCAGCAGGGTAGGTTTCCCACAAAAACAAAATACTGACAGAGAGGTGCCAATTTGATGTCAGACCTGCTGGCTTGTCTGTGGAAGCACTGTGGAGTGAAGCACTTATAGAACATCCACTACCATCCCCAGACTAATGGTTAAACTCTACACTACAGACCATGCTACGGGCATTCGCAGACCAGTTCAAGAGGAAGTGGGACTAATATCTACCCCATCTGTTCGCTTACAGAGAGGTGTCCCAGGAATCCACAGGTTTTTCACCCTTTGAGTTGCTGTATGGGCAAAGGGTGAGAGGACCTCTACATTTGATTTGCGATGAGTGGGAGCGTGAGTGTGACTCCCACAAGGAGTCTGTTGTGGCATATGTCCTAAACCTCAGGTCAAGGCTCAGGGAACTCATAAGCTTGGACCAGGAGAACCTGGCAGAAGCCCATCTGCAGAATATGATATGACAGGAATGCTCGAGCTAGAGAGTATGCTGTGGGGCAGCAGGTTATGGTTCTCATTCCTGTCACAACATGCTGCATGTATGGAAGGTCTGTGATGTTAACTACATGGTAGAACTGCTAAGCAGGAGGCAGGGGCACAATCTGTACCATGTTAACATGATGAAACCTTACCATGACAGGGAGGCCCTTGTGCTAAGTATTTTCAGTAGAAGGCAGGAGGAGTCTGAGGGGAATCTATGGCTACAGGAACCATACACCAAAATCCCAAGTTACTATGGTGGAGCCTAGAGTTGCAGGCATATGATACGACACTGCAGCACTGCAGTGGTGTCAATGCCAAGGCAACTGAAATCTCAGGACAGGGTATGGGGTAATTTATTCCCAGATAGGCTCATTCATCTCAAGCAACATTTCTCAAAGGTCACTTGAAAAACTAGCTTGAGTCTTTGAAGGGGGAAAAAGTGTGATGAAAGGAGATAATGACAGCAGAGCTAGTTGAAATTTTGTAAATAATTATATGTCACTGGTGAATACTGAAATGATTTATACAAGATGCTTGTGTTACAAATGTCGTAGAACTGTATGTCAAGAGCATATTAAACTTCTTGTACAAACTTGTGTTTGTAAAGTGCTGTTTGAAATGTAACCACAGTGTGCCCTACTGGAAGAGAACAGAAATGCATATGTACTATTATAACTGTTTAAATGTACACGTGTGTAAAACAAATCTCCAAGAGCTTGTGTGTCAGCTACTTGGGCAGGGACATGAAGCAGTGGTTGGACAGAGACAGTGCTGGAATAAGGACTCAACTCTACAGCTGTGCCAGTGGGGAGTCTTATTGGGGATCTGGAGTAAAAAGGAGAAACCAGCCCTGGACTGACTGTGGTCTCTGTGTGCTCTTAAGGAAAATTGCATTAGATGTAGAGAGCTGCATCTGGAAATACTGTGTATGTACTTGTCATACTCTCAGTGGACGTCCTCCACTGGTGCCAGTGGTGAGGATTGAGGCTCCTTGATTACTGGTCCAGTGGTGGGTCGTCACATGCATCCAATAACTATTTCAGATCACGGGTCAACAATTACCCTGCATTTTTATTTTAGTTATGAAATAAAAATATGACACTGGCAGTTCCCCACTTATCTGTTAAACAATGAGGAATTTAAGGAATGGGTTGTGGAAATTACTTGGGAGTTATTAGGGAAGACAGAAATTTATTTGGAAAATACAGCTAGGGAGTTGGATAAAATTAAAGTGGAGTTTAAAAATAGGCTAGAAATAAGAGAAAAAGGTATGGTTAAGAAATAAGAATTGTTTACAAGGACTGACAATTGTTAAACTATTGCAAAATAGGGGTATTCTCATAGAATAAGAAGAGATGCAACTGCAAAGTACTAAAGAGAAAATAAGGGACTGCATGGACAACATGCATCAGTTTTTAAAGACTGCTGTTAAGCAATTGCTTTCTTTTTAAATAACTCAAGTGCACAAAAGCTTTTGGCACAATGGCTCAAGTCACAGAAAGTAGAAATGGTTGTTGCAAAGCTAAGGGAGTCTATAGCAAGGAAAATAACCAAGGTTCCTGTAGAGGTGGCTACTCTAATAGCTCCTACACTGAGAACTGATAAGTTAATTTCTGTGGTTGACTTCCAAGATAGCTGCACATTGAGTAACAGCTTAATTTCAGGTCTCCCAGTGTGAAAACAGAAACTCAGAAGACAGAGCCAGTAAACTCATATTTTTGGGTAAATTTTAGTAACTGGCTAGTAAGTGCAGTGCCTAGATGCCAGCAAAAAAAAGAAATTCAGAAAACCTGAAATAAAATCAATCACAAAAGGTGAGGAAAAAATACTGACCGTGAAGAATTCTGCAGCTGTTCAGCAAAAAGCAGTGCAAGCTCCAGCTTTGGTGCAAGAAATGACAACCAGCAACCAACAGAAAACAATAAGTCAAATGTACTCAGAGTTGCATTTTCACCTCACAGCAAGAGATTCTCCTGTTCGATTCTCGGCTGGAGCACCTTCTGTGTGGAGTCTGCATGTCCTCCCTGCAGTCGAGTGGCATCCGGAAGACATGTGTGAATGGGAGTGCCTTCGTTGAAGGTTGGGCGTTGGGCTGGCACCTCGGCACCATAAAAATCTACTGCCAATCATTAGCGGACCAGAGTTCCACTGTGGCGACCCCTCACTGGGAAAAGCCAAAAGAAAAACAACTCAGAGTTGACTAAAATATATAAAAACACTGATGGAGTACATCAACTCATATAATAAAGTGGTGGAAAAAAATGGAAGAAGCTTTAAACAGATATTCAGATGAGGTGATAAAACTGCAAAACTCAGAGGTCAAAATGAAGAAAAAGGCTGGCTGAACATGAGACTGCTCAAGAGATGTTTAAATAAAATAGAATTAGAGGACAGAGCACATAGTGAAAACCTGACATTTTCTACTATATCAGAAAAGCTGGAAATAACAGACTATATTAATTTTATGAAAGTACAAATAAGCACCTGGACTGGTATTCCATGGCAGGAGATATTAACTGAAAAGACACATCATGTGTATGCTCCAAAGTTGGCAAAGTAACCTAGGCCTTAAATAGTAAATATGTAATCCTACCAACAGAACAAGCTGATTCTGACAAAACAGTGGCAGAAGGACAAAGTACTAAAAGTGGGAGCCAGTACAGTGTTTGTGGAAAATGATTACTCACTGTACACCAAGCAGAAGAGGAGTACATTTATTCCACTAATCAGGGAATGTAGAAAACAGTCATCAGATTCAAACTGCTGTATCCAGCTATCTTTGGAATATTCTTACCTGTTGGGACAAAAATCATTTTCTGATGCAGAACATGCTAAGCTGGAAATATACACGTTTGTCCAACAAAAAGTGTGCTGTGAAACAGAAGAAGATTTTGCTTCTTGTTCTTCTGGTAATAGACCAAAGAGAGACTGTGCCAGTGAAATCCTTTCCAATGATTCAATGGAAAATACTTGAGTGACAGAAAAAAGTACAAGTTTGACTAGAAGAACTAAGACTACACTGGAAATGAAGCAGAGACTGGATTTGGGAGATGGAGATAAACAGGAACAAAACCGGCAACTTGGAAATTGACAAATAAATATGGATTTACAAAGCATTAATTATATTTGTGAAAAGACAGAACAAGAAAACCTGGAAATATTGGACTTTGTTAAACTTGCAGGGACTCTAAAGCATATGCCCTGCTTCAAGTCATTAATGTTTGGAAGAACACTTAGAGGAGGGGAAAAGGAAAGTGACACTTATCCGTAAAACATTTTGTTTTTAACAGTAGTATTTTTGTATTGCATGATATAATTTGCATGCAATAAAGTAAAGTTTTCTCAATTATCTTCAAGTCTAATGGAGACACTAAAGTAAACAGGTGCCCCTGTTTTTTTTTTCCTTCTCTCTGTCTTCCTGTTCAGTTATAAGAAATGTAGGCACTGCAACATAAAGAAAAAAAAAGTCTGGTCCAAGAGCATGACACAAGAAAAACTGATGTATTTTTTCTCATTCTTACTTAGGGCAATGACTGGGTTAAGGCCCTTGGCTTGATCTATTAACAAGCTTTAAGAAAAAAACAAGTAAATAAAAAGAATACTGAATATAATAAAGCTTTTTCTAGCAATTAAATGCTTGTAGCAGCTCCCATGTCTACATCGAGAAAATATGATAAACAGCAATAAAAAAAGAATACTTCTTTCTTTCATATGCTAAGATAAAATGTTTTCTGAAAGCATTCAAGTGTTTTCCTAATCTGGGAGAAGAATATAAGATAAGGCAACACCAGGCAGCACTTAGTAAAAGCACAGGCTGTACTATGCATCTTAGCATGGATAACCTTCCTTTCAGGTTAACCCAAGTCTAAATGTGGCTGTCAGTTTGGGAAAACAGTTGCTATCAGGAGGGTAAAACTTCAATATTTGAAGATGTGCATAGTTTTGTGCATTATTACTGAGTTAACAGGTTTTAGGGGTGTATTGGGGATGTATTAGTTTTTCTTTGTTTGAGGGCTTCCAATAAAACAAAATGTTTAGTAAGATGTGACACAGGCTCAAATGGATATGACAAGAAACAACTACATAAAAATCAACCTGCCAAACATTACTGTATGCATGTACCACAAAAGCTGGAACTGCATACTAAAAGCTGTTACACAAAGGGTGGGAGTAGTAACTTTTTAACATAATGACACTTCCTACTAATTTCTCCTAATTGCAAGAGGAGCTCCAATATTGATAGAAGAGGACAGAAAACGATAATAATGGTAGATTTGCAGTACTAAAGGGCCACTAGCAAGGCAGGGGAATTACACTGGCATGTGCTTCTATTCCACCAAAAACTGCTATAATGGAGCTTAAGAAAATTCTGGGAGAAATAATCAGCTTTCATCGGGGAATATTTCTTATAGGTAGGGACTAGAACTTGATTTGCAACAGTGAAGATGTGTGTATGGGGCCCAGAAAGGGGGAAGTATAACAAAGGAAGGTAGATTTTTGAAGAAATTTAAGAAAATATTTGGCATGAAAGATGTGAATTCAGTAGCAGCAGTTCAGAGTGAATTTATATACAATTCCCCAAGACAGAAAAACCGGGCTAGACAAAATTTACATTTTACAGGAACATGTGCATTTAATTGAAGGTCTCAATATGTACCCAATAACTATTTCAGATCATGTGCCAATAATAACTAAAATAACGCACAGTAAATAAAAATGAGACACTGGTGCTTTCCCACCTGTTGAAAATAAAGGAATTTAATGAACGGGTAGTGAAAATTTCAGATTAGAGAAGGCAGATATTTCTTCAGAAAATGTTGTTACTAAGTGGGATAAAATAAAAGTGGAGTTTAAAAATAAGGTGGAAATAAAAGAAAGACAGATATGGTTAAGAAGTATCAATTATTTACAAGGGCTGACAAAATGTCAAAAGTATTGCAGAACCGAGGGAAATCTCGAAAAGGAGCAATTGCAGAATGCTAAACAGAAAAGAAGGGATTTCCTTGATAATATGCATGAGTTTACGTTTTTCGATAACTCCAGAACACAAAAACTTTTAGCACAATGACTCAGGCAACAGAAAGTATAAAGGGTTGTTGCCAAGCTTAGGGAGCCTATAACAAGGAAGATAACAACAGATCCAGTACAATCCAGTACAGGTACTTGAATTATTTTTGGAAATTTTTTGGAAGTTTGTATAAAGCAGGGAAATATGGAAATCAAGAAAAGGTACAAATAGAAATGTTTATGGAAGAATTAAATATGCCAAGGTTAGATGTAGATGAAGCTCAATTATTAACAGCTAGGATTGGAAGAGATGAGATAAAAAAGGTGATATATAACCAATCCACAGGAAAGTCCCCAGGAATAGACAGTATTCCTGTGGAAGTTTGGAAGCTAGGAGGGAAAAAAAAGTACAGTTGTGTACACTTACCATAAATGTAGATGTTAGAGTGTATTCACTGCTGCAGTCATTACATATGGGTTATCTGGTTCCAGGTAGCCCTCAGTCAGCCTGATTAACAAAGTCTTGGGTCCTGCATCGGTTGCTGTCCCTTCTTCCATGACATCAGGTCGTCAGGGGTATAAAACATGCAGCCGACGCCATTACATCAGTCTTTCTTGCCCCAGATGTCAGGTGCCCCCCTAATGGGAAGCAATTAAATATAAAAGTACAAAGATATACCTCCAACAAAAAAGCAAATACACCAAAAAGGCTTTTAAGCATAGTAAAGTATATGCCAAAAGAAGTTAGGAGGCTGGAGGGAGGGTAACCAGGACTGCAACAGTGAATACACTCTAACATCTACATTTATGATAAGTGTACACAACTGTACTATGTTCTTCATGTTTCACTGCTGCAGTCATTACATTTGGGTAAATTCCCAAAGCTATGGTTGGGTGGAGGAATTTAGATAGCATTAGGGCCAGCTATAAGGCCCTGCAAGACTGCAGTGGCAAAGCCAGCTCTGGATTTAGAGAAAATTGGAAAATGATAATGCTTGGTGAAAGTACGTACAGAACTCCAGGTAGCAGCTTCTAGGATGTCCCTGGTAGGGACGCCTCTGAGAAAGGCTGCAGAGTGGTGGAGTGAGGTCTGATCCCCTGGGGGATAGGTTTTCCATGGTGCTTATAGCAGAAATGAATGCAATGGCTTACCCATTTAGAAATGGTTTGCTTTGAAATAGCCTTCCCCCTCTGCCCCTGCAGCAAATTCCACCAGCAGTTGTTCAGATTTCCTTTGAGGTTTATTCCTGTCCAAGTAGAATCTAAGTTGTCTGTGCACATTTAAGGAATGCAGTATCCATTCCCCTTTATTCTGTGGATTGGGAAAGAAGGTTGGCAAATGAATGGACTGATTAAAAGCCACACTGGATACCACCTTGGGCATGAAGGATGGACTGGTTCTGAGGGACACCCTGTCTGCATGAAACATGATGAAAGGCTCCACTGCCATAAGGGCCTTTAATTCAGAAACCCTTCTAGCTGAAGTGATTGCTAAAAGGAAAGCTGTTTTCCAATAAATAAATTTAAGTCTGCAGTAGCAGCTGGCTCAAAAGGAGGTAGAGTGAGTTTCTCCAAGACAAAGTTAAGGTCCCAGGCTGGGGTTGGAGCTCTCCTGGGTGGTCTCAAATGTTTGGCCCCTTTGAGCAACTGCTTGAGCAGTGGATGAGAGAAGTGGGGAGGTTCTGTGTTATAATGAGCTGAAATGGCTGAGGCGTAGATTTTAATGGAGGAAAAAGACAGGCCTTTGTGAAGCATCTCAGTTAAGTATTGTAAAATCTGAGGTACATTGGGCGCTGCTGTGCTCATCCCTTGAGATTGGTTCCAGGCACAGAATCTTTTCCATTTTTCAGCATAAGCTTTTCTAGTACTAGGCCTCCTTGCCTCTAAAATGATATCCATCACAGGTTTGCTGAGGGATGGTAAAGGAGAGATTAAGTAATTAGCTAGGCTGCAAGGTTCAGTGTTATTAGCTGAAGGTGCAGAATCTGGTTCTCCTGCTGAGACAGCAGGGAAGGAGTCTAAGGCAGGTGCCATGGAGGTAACCGTGACACACTGCGCAGAAGGGGGGAGGGGTACCAGTGCTGGCGCGGCCAGTCTGGAGCAAACAAAATCATCCTTGGTTTGTCCGGTTTGATTTTTAGTAGTACTTTGGAGAGCAGAGGTGGGGGGGGGGGGGGCATAGACTGACAGGTTTTTCCAGCTGAAGGACAAAGCATCCACTTTCCAGGCTTGTTTGTTGGGAGTCCTTGTGCAAAATTTGTACAATTGGTAGTTCTGGGGAGAGGCAAACAGGTCTATATCTGGGCTCCCCCATTTGCTTGTCAACACGTTGAAAGTCCTTGGTTCCAGTTTCCACTCGTGTGGGTCCATGAGGTTTCTGCTTAGTCCGTCTGACAGTGTATTTAATTTTCCTGGCAGGAATTGAGCTTGTAAGTGCACTTGGTAGCTCAAGGCTGTGTTCCACAATGCCATGGCTAGTCTGCAAAGGGAGTAAAAATGTGTACCCCCCTGCTTGTTTATGTACCACATAACAGTGGTGTTGTCCGCCTTTACCATTAGTTGTCCTGGAATAATGTGGTCCTTGAAGGCTGTCAGAGCATTCTGTACAGCTAACATTTCTTTTTGATTGATATGCAGGTGCATTTGATTTGAGTTCCATTTGCCCTGAATGCACTTCCCTGCCAGATGAGCCCCCCCATGCATAATCTGATGCGTCTGTTGCTAGGGTTTGGGCGGCAAGGGGTGGTGTAAAAGGTAGTCCCTTGTTTTGGTGGCAGGCTTCTGCCCACCAAATGAACTCTAGGCATAGGCAAGAAATGATAAGAATTATTGTTTCTAGGTCCTGAGAATGTTGACACCATAGGCTTTTTAGATACCACTGTAGTTTCCTCATATGCAGTCTTGCATATGGAATTCGAAGAATGCAGGAGATCATGAACCCCAAGGCCTGCAGTATTCGTCTTACAGATAGCAGGGTTTTTGTGGCTACTTGTTTGAAGTAGATTGTCAAATAAATTTGTTTCTCTGGCGTGAGGTAAGCCATCTGGGAAGTTGTATTCAAGCTTGCTCCTAGGAATATAATTTGTTGAAAGGGTACCAGTTGTGATTTCTTTTTGTGTATGGTGTACCCCAGATAAGTTAGAACCCATTGTACAAAGGTCAGATGATTCAAAAGTATGTCCTGGCTTTCTGCCTGAATTAGACAATTGTCCAGGTATGGGTATATCTGAATATTTCTTTGCCTGCAAAATGCAATAACTGGAGATAAGCACTTTGTGAATACCCTGGACACAGTAGATAAGCCAAAGGGCAGTGCAGAGAACTGATATGTAGCCTGCTTTGAAGCGTAGGTATCTTCTGCAATATTCCCTGATTGGGATGTGCAGGTATGCTTCTTTTAAATCTAGTGTTGCCAACCAGGCATCTTTGCCTAGCATAGGAAGTAATTGGTGAAGAGTCAGCATCTTGAATTTTGGAATCTCCAAAAAGGTATTTAGAGTAGACAGGTCCAGAATAGGATGCCATGAATTGTTTTTTCTGGGTACCAGGAAAAGTCTTGAGTAGAAACCTTGTCCCTGTTCCTCCTCTGGTACCAGTTAAATAGCCCCCATGCTTAAGAGAGAAGGTATTTGTTTTTGGGCCTATGCCCACTGATTTGGGGGTAGGTCCGGCCACCCGGTTGGTGTTGGCAACATGTGGAAGTGAAATTTGTATATCTGGGACACTATATTCAAAACCCATTTGTCCTGGGTAATGAGTTCCCAATTCTTTGCATGAAGAGCAATCTTTCCCCCCAAAGGGACAGTCAGTTGATAAGTGCTTGGAAACTTTAAAAGGAAGTCATTGAGAGAGTCTGCCATAGGGGGGAGTCTTATTATTCCCAGATTTGGAAGTGGAGGCCCCCCACTGCTTAGTTCTGTGTGTCCCCTGGGACTGAAACCTGGGCTTTTTGTTGTGTCTGGGTTTGGCTTGAGAAGACCTGGAAGGGGCTGGAAAGGACCAATTCTTAAAGGGCCAGTGCCTAATAAATATAGCAGGCTGAACTTGTAAAATATCTTTAACAGTTTGCATAGATTTAGCTTTATCTTCTATCTTTTTAAGGACTTCCTCAGCCTTGTTGCCAAACAGGTAGTCCTGATTTAAAAGAGCATCCAACGATTTAGCTTTAACATGATCAGACAAAGATTGCTCCTTAAGCCAGGCATGCCTTCTGAGCACAGACCCAGTAACAGCAGCCCTGCAAGAGGCCTCTAATGAATCAAAACCACATTGCAAAGTATGTTTTCCAACTTGTTCAGCAGAATGCATTAAATCCTGTAATTCTTTATTTTCCACACAGTCAGGAATCAACATCATTTTCTGTTTAAGCAGTCCAATAACATGTTGCTTATACTTTAACATATGAAACTGGCAGTTTAAAGCCCTAATGGCCAAGGTTGCAGAATTGTAAACCTTCTTAACCCATCTATCCAGCGCCCTGGAGTCTCTATCAGAAGGGGTAGGATTTTTAGCAGTAGAAGCCTTAATGCTCTTGGGCCCCTGTGAAATAGTCTCTGGATCTGCAATAGGATTTTTAAAAAGGAACTTGTGGGACTCAGGGACCCTGTAGTATCTGTCAGGTTTTCTGGGAGCAGGAGGCAGGGAATCAGGGGCCAAACTAAATTCTGAAAAAGCATCATCAACAATGTCTAGTACAGGAGGAATAGCTGAAGGCCTATGATGAAGTAGGAGAAGGAAATCCCTAAGCCTCTTTTTTGAATGGAAATGCTCCCTTAGAGTATGTAAGGTTTTCCCAAAAGAAAAATCCTCAGGAGGGGAAGTAGAGGGAATGAAGTCCTCTGCATCAGAATCTTCACAAGTAGATAAGGGCAAATCCAGACCATCAGAAGAATAAAAAAAAAAACAGAATCCCGATCAGAAGATTCATAATCAACTTCAGTCCTAGGCCTCTTAGAAGGGGGGGGGGTGTTGGCTACCATTGATTAGAGTTATTAGATCTTCAGCCATTCTTATCATTTGTTTTTTTGGCATAGAGGCCTGAGCATGTGGCCTGGGCATCGTTTTTTTTAGAAATGGTTCGAGATTTAGGCCTAAGTAAAGAAGGAGGCATTGATTTAATATACAAGTCCGTAGGCCTGAATACACCCTCAGAAGCCGGTGCCTGCACAGCGGCTCCGGACCCATCCAAGGTAGAGACATTCGTGGGTTCCATAGCTGAAGCATCTCGTGGCATACTGAATGGGTCTCAGTAGAGGCCTGCGAATCAGAAGTAGCGGGTATCAGGGGCTGCAAAAGCACCTCATTGAGTACTAGCGACTGGCTTAGGAGAAGCGTCGTTGGCAGTTTTGGACCTCAGCGGCCTGTGTCTGTCTTTATCTTTCTGTTTTTTTCGGAATCCCAGTAGTCGGATGGCTAACAGATGACATTTCTGGATAATTAAACCAAGAACCGAAATACTTAGAGGCGAAAATATACCTATGATGGATAGTGTGCTGATTAAATAAAGCACAAAACCGTCAGCAAAGGTACCTCATGGTCAGGGCCTAGGCAAGGAATACAGTATGAATGAAAATCATTATGAGGTATTTGCTTTTCACAAGTAATGCAATTATTAACTTTTACTGACATTGGTAAGGAGCAAGAAAAAGTTTCCCCAATGGGGTACTTAGCTTTAGTTGAAGACTTCGGTTCTGAAACTTGAAAACGAAAATTTCAGAAGTTGGCCAACTGGCACTTGTGATCTGCTTCTGCTTCGGGCACCGCATGGCAAGAAAGACTAATGTAATGGCGCCGGCTGCATGTTTTATACCCCTGACGACCTGACATCATGGAAGAAGGGACAGCAACTGACGCAGAACCCAAGACTTTGTTAATCAGGCCGACTGAGGGCTACCTGCAAGCAGATAACCCAAATGTAATGACTGCAACAGTGAGACATGAAGAACATCTGATAAAAGATCTGGAAGGTTTTGTTTAACAGTATTTTAAGAGGAGGAGAAGCACCAACATCCTGGAAGAAAATGGTGGTGGCTACAATACTTAAACAGGGTAAAGACCAGTCAGATCCAGCTTCATACAGGCCCATTTCAATCCTAAATCATGACTGTAAAAGCATTTGCATCTATTATGGCTAAAAGAATGGTAAAGGTGATGCCAAAATTGATATATATGGATCAATGCAGTTTTGTGGAAGGAGACAAACATTTGACAACATCAACAGACCACTGATGATCCAGAGGGAAGCAGAATGTCAGAAAATACCACTGCTGGTGATGGTTCCTGATGCAGAGAAAGCATCTAACACAGTAAGTTGGAAGTTTATGAGCCGGGCAAGGAAAGCATTTGCATTCTCTGATAAAATTATAAGGCTGATTATTTACCTTATTTTTATTTATTTGAAGTTTGTTTGCCAGGATGGTCCATTGGGCCGAAAGAGCCCATTTACAACGGAGTCCTGGGGAGAAAAGCTCCACAGATACAATATACAAAATAACAGGTTGTTACAGTACAAGACGAATACATGAAACAAAAGTATATGATGATACAATTTAGAGAATAAAAATTGAAATTATATAACAATTATTAAAAGTTTACAAATATATAGTACCTATCATTGCTAACATAGATGTTAAGTCTATTACAATAATAAGTAGATATTTACAAGTCAATTAAAACTAAAGACCTATTTACAATATGTATGTTCCCACAGGGGAAATATGATCAGTGGGGGGGATATGTAGGTTAAATGCGGTAAGGGAGAGATAAGTTAGGGGATAGAGACAGAGAAGAAAAGGGGAGGTAGATATATGAGTTAGGATAAAAGAAGAAAGGGAGAAAGGGTAGGGAGTAAGGTAGCTGCTGGGAATGTTATGCAGGATAGGAACATGAGCATTCCCAGAGAGATGTTAGATGTGAGTGGAACAGAGTTTTAAAGGTGGAGGAGCCACTGGTGAGGTGAATATGAGGTGGGAGAGAGTTCCTGAGATGTGCTAAGGAAAAAGAGAGTAAAGGTTTGCCTGCTGGACGGGCAGGTTTGTGAAGTTCAATCAGATTCTGAGTATTGGTTCTTAGGAGTCTGTTGGGTAGGTGCATTGTAAAGGTTGAGGTAAGGGAGGGGCAGCCAGGGAGACTGAGATGAGTTTTTGTTAATCAGTTGAGCGTAGAAAAGACAGTTGGGCAGCTCTAGCCAATTTAGTTTGTGGAGGGCAATACAATGATGAGTGGAGGATCTGTGTCCAGTGGTGAATTTGGCAATTTTGTTGTAGCAGGAAGAGTTTTGTTTTAATAGAAGATTGTAGGTTGGTTAGGAGTGGGGCACCATAAAGGATAGAAGGGATGAGATATGTGGTAGAGAGAAGGAATCTAGTAGATGGAGTGAGGAAGCGAATGTGGTGGTAGAACATACCAAGTTTCTGGTGTGTTTTTTTTAATATTTGTTTATATATGGGTATCAAATTTAAGCTGACTGTCGATGAGAACTCCTAACAGGTTTGCATTAGATACTATTTCAAGAGAAATGTTATTCTGACTGGTGATGGAGAATGAATCTTTGTTAATTGTGGTTTTGGAAGGGGTGAATATCATGAGTTTGTTTCTTGATGCATTGAATGCTAGGTGGTTATAACATACATTGCTCAGTGGATGAGAAGGCATCTTGGGTTAATTTTATGAGGGTGGGAGTGGAGTTAGCAGAACAGATAATTGTCGAATCATCTGCGTACTGGATGATTTTTGCATTAGGGATGGCGTGGTGGAAGTCGTTTATGAAAATGCTGAACAATAGGGGACCTAATATAAAACCCTGGGGTACACCAGTGGGGGTGTTGAGGAATGGGGAAATGGCTTTCTTCCATTTGACTGCTTGCTGCCTATTGGAAAGGTAACTGGTAAACCAGTTGATATAAGGGGGTGACAGATTTAGATTAGAGAGTTTGGTTAGGAGAAGGTTGTGAGAGATGGCATCAAAAGCCTTAGAAACGTCTAGGAGGAGGGTGGATGCAATACAGCTGGAGTCGCGGGCTTTCTTCACACTTTCAGGGAAGGAGAGTAGTGCGGTAGTAGTGCTGTGACGAAGCCTGAAACAATGTTGTGTGGCGGTTAAGTAAGTGATTGTTGATGAGATAGGGTAGTAGTTGGAGATGGGAGATAAGATGGCAATAGGTCTGAAATTGGGGATGCTATTATTGTTTCCTCCTTTGTGGAGGGGAATAATAAAGGCTTTTTTCCAGAGATGGGGTACAAAGCCTTCTGGAATTGACTGGTTTATAAGAATACAGATGGGGAAGGCAATTGCTTCTGCAGCTGTCTTTAGGAAGAAGGAAGGAATATTGCCAGGGGCATTGGAGCATGGGTTTAATTTCTGAAAAAGTTTTTTTATAGTTGATACTAGGATGGGTTTCAGAGAGAAGAGAGGAAGCTGGGAGGTGGAAGTACTTGAGAAGGAGGAGATAGTCGAAGGAGTAGCTGAGTAAGTAGGGTTATTTGTGAAGGATGATGTTAATTTGGTTATGGAGTCGATGAAGAAGCTGTTAAATTGTGAGGCTAAGTCGATAGTGGAAGCACTATGATCAGGGCAAGGATTTTCCTTTCTGCCTGGGTTAAAGAGGGTGGAGATACTATCCCAGAAATTTTTAGTGTTAGTCTTATGGTTGTTTTGGAGTGTGGTATAGTAGGATTTATGATCTGAAGTGATGAGCCTTTTAACACTGTTGCGGAGTATTTTATATTCATTTAGGGTGACTAGGGTTTTATTTTTATGGTGGTGTTTCAAGGCTTTATCACGGAGCGCATGACAGCTAAGGTGTCTTTACTTAACCAGGGGATGGTGTGCTTTTAATTCTTTTAGTTTTCAAGGGGGCAAAGGTGTCTAAAGGTTTAGGAATGTTGTATTAAAGTAGGTGATGGCTTCATCTAGGGGAGGAGTTTTTAGTGGGCTCCAGTTGAATTGTTTCAGTAAGTCAGAGAAGGTGTTGGGGTTGAAGTGTTTTAAGGAGTGTATAGAGATGGTGGTATGAGACAGCTGTAGGGAGGAAGAGTGACGATGAGCAAAGATGATCACTAAGGGAGTCAGGGAGGTGACTACTGGAGATAAGATGTGGGTGAGATACCAGAATCCAGTCAAGGGTGCTTCCAGAGAAGTAGTCCTTTGAAGGTTTGGTTGTGGAATTGATAAGCTGATGGAAGTTGTAGAGGTTTATGTTTAGGGAGTTAGTGGGGGATTGAATAGAGGTCCAGTTAATATTCACTTTGCCTAAAATTATAGTCTCATTGGTTATGTTGGTGGAGAACCAAGAGAGAATATCCTCGAGGACAGGGGTATTGTCATCAGGAGGGATATAGAGGGAGGCTATGAACATGGATTTATGCCTATTTAACTGGAGTAGGGACAGAATTAATTTGGTGTTGGCGAACTGTGGGATGGGCTTAGTGTATGGAGTAAGTGAAAGGGAGGAAGAATAGAGGAGAGCAACTCCACTACCTTTTTTTGTGGATTCTGTCTTTTCTAATGATACTGTAGTTGGGGGGAGTTACTTCAGAATCTTTTAGGGAGGGTTTTAACCATGTTTCAGAGATTGACAATATGTCAGGTTGGTTATGGAGAAGCCAGGCATGAAGGCTGAGCATTTAGTCACATATACTTTGAGCATTCAGTGCTGAGAAGGAGAGGATTTTTCCTGGCGAATGGGGGTTAGAGGGAAGGGTTGAAGTTTGACTGGGAGAGGGACCAGGGTTAGGGTGTATATCGCCAGAGTGAATATGGAAATAGAGGTATTTAGACTGCTTAGTGTCTAGATTGAGGGTTACATGTTTTATATGAGTAGTGCTAATTAGGGTTGGAGTGGTGTGCTTGTAGGTAAGAATACGTTTATAGGGGAAGAGTAGGGAGTAGTTGAAGAAGTATAGATAAGGGCTTATGAAAGTAGAAGAGTATATGTGTTGCCTAGGGATTGAACTAGTTGTATGAAAGGGGGGAGTAAATAGTAATAACAGGTCTGGTGAGATAGGTTAGATAGGATAAACTAAGTAGTAGTAGTATATGGGTTACAAGTGAAACTGGTTTTGTAAGCATGGTGGTAACTTAGGGTTTGAGTGGGGGAGAGTGTTGATATGAGTGGATTCTGCGATGGGTGTTAATGAGTTTGGTTAGATGTTATGAAGTGATCAGGGGGTGGGGCTAGTAAGAGGTGGGGAAAGGTTTTAGTTTATTGTATTAGGTGGAGTGGAGTGTGGCTGTAAGGGTATAAGTTTAGATGTAGTGGGAGCGGGTGAGATTTGGGGGTAGAGTAGGGGAGTGGAGTGAGCCCGCAGGGCGAATGGAGCGAGTAGAGCCAAGAAGAAGAAAGAAGACTTGGGCTACGCGAACAATCAGTGAGGGCAGGAGTAGAACTCAAAGGTAAGGAGGCACAGAGAATAGGCACAGGGCACTGTGTATTTAGGTAGAAAGAAACAGAGAATTTACAGGGGTATGGAGGAACAATAGGGCAGTTGAGCAGTTGAAGGTTGACTGAAAAGTTCTATGCCTAATAATAAGACTGGGAGAAGTTTAGTGGGTGGATGCTGCCACCTGCTGACCAAACTGAGTAAATACAGGGTTTTGGCACAGCACTTAGAGGGGTAGGACGGGATGGAGCTTGGGGAGCTAATTCCCGCTGAAGGCTTGTTAGCCGAGGTACCAGGAAGCACCAATAAACTTGTTGCATCTGTGTGTCGGAGTTCGTGTGGATTGCGTTCTGGCTCTACCTTCCAGTCCTTTTGTTTTTTTATTTTATTGTGGTTATTTTTGTCAATTTGTGGAGCTAAAGAGAGCCTAAGGTCCTTGGTGTAGGCTGGGTCAAAAACAATTAAATGGCACAAGATATTTATACAATATGGTACATACACTCTTTTGTATTTCAGTTCTTGGGGGGAAACAGAGTAATTTTTGAAAGCACCACAGGATCCCTTTAGATAGTTATTTCAGGATGGGAAGCCAGGGTATTATTAGGAGGATATATGAGGGATCGGAGGTGAAAATTAAAGTAGGTGGGTTCCTTTCTGATAATTTCTGTTTGAGCAGAGGAACCAGGCAGGAGTGTCCTCTCTCCCCTTTGTTATTTACATTATATTTAGAACCACTGGCAAAGAAAATAAGGGACTCAGAAATTCAAGGATATAATTGGTATGGCAGTCAATCTGGTTCTGTTTGCAGATATTATTATTTTATATCGGATAAAAACCAGAAAAGGACATTTCAATATTATGGAACATTTTGAGGCAGTTTCACATCTTTTTGGGAAGCTAAAACAAAGGCAATAGCTGTAAAATATGTAGCCACACATGAATTAGTTCAGCAATATTCATATTTATGTGGACATAAAATGAAGTACTTAGGAGTAAAAAAAAAGGATTCTGATGTGGCAGCTAAGGATATGTGGGAAGTCATTAAACAAAAGATAATATAAAAACTGAGAAATTGGAAATTCTGCTACACAGATATGGATAGCATGATACAAGCAGTTAAAATGTTTTAGTCCCTTTAGCTTTATACACAGGTCAGGCACATTTTTATCAACTACAGGAGAAGTTGTGGATAGCAATTAATAAAGAGCTGAAAGATTTTATCTGGGAGGGAAAGATGGTAAGAGTCAAGTGGAATAAGTGGATTCTTCCAACAGAACAAGGCGGTTTGGGGTTACCCGATTTGAAGGGGTACTTCAGAGCTACACAGATAAGGCTCTTATACACAGCGCAAACAGAAACCTATAATTCAAAGTGGAAAGGGATGATGATGACATGGGGAAAGCTCAAGAAACAGAGAGAGACTGGGATACTGGATGCAGATCCTTAAGGAGAATAACCACCACCATACAGATTATTACATTCATAAAGTAGCATCAAGTATTCTAAGAACTAATCCAAAATGGGAATGGGTAAAAGAGATTCAGCCGACAGAGGTGACTTCAATTAGGAATACAGACAATAGGCAAGAGGGGCTGGAATTTATTGGAGAAAACTGGCAAAAGAACCAAGGTATTGGGAGCAAATAATTAGAGAGGGAAAGGTAACAGAATGGGAAGAGGCCAACAATTTGACTGCAGGCAAGAGACGGTCTTCCCTATCAAAGGTTGAAATTACAGTATAGGCAAAGAGAAAGAAATAGGGGATCCTAAGTGAAAGATTAACACTGGTAGAGTTTAATCATACCTCTCAACTGTACAGATTTTTGCCTCATATTTTTGGTGTGTTCCTCCTAAAATCGGTGCATTTCTGGCAAATAGCTGAGGATTTAAATAATTAAATAATGACAAATATTTGAGTTTAAGAATCCACATCCTTCAGAAAATTCATGTTAATGCAAAACCTATTATTCTATCAACTTTCTACGTTTGTAAGAGCAATATTTGAAATCTGTCCCTATTTGTCCCCCCATCATTTTAGGCTTTGTCCATATTTTTTGCTCTAAGAGGTTGAGAGGTATGAGTAGAATCTAAAACAGAAGTTAAAAAAGGAATAATTAGTACAGCATATAAAATATTGCATGATAGCTATAAAAATCAAGCAGAGGATATTAAAATGGACTGGAAAGAGAAACTGGATAAGCAATTCACACATAATCAATAGGGGATATATGTAGGTTTCCCAAATATGCAACAAAATCTAGAAAATTTCAGATCTTTGCTTGAAAGTGTTTACTGTAGACTCCAAAGAATTTTTCCTCATGTTGACATCAAATACCGGAGGTGTCATGGTGTAGAAAGAGGTAATGAGAACATATTTTCTGGGAGTGTAATGAGTTGGCAGACTTTAAAGCTTCATTGCAGACTACCCTGTCAGCGACACTGGGTGAGCAAATTGGTGTAACTAAGGAAATTATTTTTTTGAGTCATGATGCACACTTGGAATTATTTAGACATATAAGTCCTTGCTGAGTTTAATTCTGGTGGCTGCCAAAAATACAAATACTAGCAAATAGAAATCAAAGTTTAAACCAGCCGTACTAAAAGTAGTGAATATAGTAACAGCAATAAAAAAACTAGAAGTGGGATCTTTAGAAAAAAGTAGGAGCAAATTACATAGGGAAAAAATGAGAATTATGGGAACAATAACATGCAGAATAATGTTCTGGAGGAGGAATGAGGTTTAAGGAATCAGCTAAGTAATGCTCAATTGAGAATGACTATATAGAAGAGTATATGTGATGTTTGCAATTGAAAATGTCAATTTGGTTTGTTTTCATTTAAATAGATGCATGACTGCCCATTTCACAAAAATTCAATAAACCTGTTTCCTGTTTCAACAAAAAATGGTGGATGTAATGGGAATTTGAGAAAGGGAACTAAAATAACAAGAGGATAAAGCAGACTACAAGAGTATACACTACAGAAATGTCTGAAGAAACAGGCAGGTAACTATATAAGCACAGGTAGCTGTTTTTTTTTTTTTTGAAAATGTGACTCCCAGCGCTAGCATTTTTTACAGTAAGCATTGCTGCTCTGTACTTTCTATCATGTACTTAAATATGCTCCATCTGTACACTAAAAAAGTATATGATAGACCTCTGTCCTGTACAAATTTAACCTTGACATTTTCCAGAAATACGAGTTTTTGGAAAAATTAAATAGTACTTTGGAAAGACACACTGCATATATGACCCTGATAAACTTAAAATAGGTACAAAACACATTTACCAAAATATGCATAGTCAACACAAAACAACAGTAAAAATAAGGCACTAAATACAACAACTTTGTAAACTTGTTATTTAATAAACTAATTGCTGTGTTTTCTTTCTGAAGAAATCCTATTTTTATGGATGAAAGCACTGAACAATAAATATATTTTGCTACTGTCTGAGAAGACATTGGTATAATTTTATAGGTGAGCAGCTGAAGAAAACCAAACACGGCAAATGTATGCAAACTGCCTAAAGTTTTGCAAACTGTTACACTGCCTTATCTGTAATGACACCTCATGTAGTTCATAACAGCATTGGTTCAGTCAGCAGTCCTGCAGCATATGTTCAGTCAATCTGCACACATTGTCAGAAAACACAGCAGTTTGCACTGTTTTAAAACTAGATCAGTTTACACCATAAAATTCAGAAGCTGAAAAAAAATGTGGTAAGAAAGCATCAATAATTGTTCTAACATTTATCAGAAACTTCTAAAAATGACATACTAGTGACTTCACTAAGAGGCCAGTCTCTTTGTAATACTTTGAAGAGCAGATGAACACAGTCTAGAAAATCTCTCAATTTATTTTGTGAGAAGCTTCTTAAGGTCCTCTACAGATGTTACAGGCAAGGAGCAAGTGTGATTCTCACAAATGTAAGCTGTAGCCTTCCCATTCTGTCTCTCCAATGTGGAAAGGAACGGGAGGTTCAAATAGAGGAAGCTTTCCTTGTTTCCATCAGCAAGTAGTAAAACCTGTAGAAAAAAGAAGACAATAAAATGCAACAAATGAATGCAGGAATATACTACAAAATCAGTGATATAAACATTCTAACAATAGTTATGATGTTACATATCATTAAGAATTTGACCCCCAAATTCTTGCATGAAAGTGAAAAATACTTGCTCCAGATCAGAATGTGATGTGTGATTTTTTTTTTCTCTTATCTACCACTGAAAACCTTTCGTCTGAGACCTCTATCATTTGTATATTATAAAATCTAAAACTGAACAAAACACAATACAATATAATTCAGTTAAAAACAAAGCAGAGGTGCTATGTCACAGCATGTTACATATTATAAATAAGTATTTTTAAACTCTATTAAACTGATGGCCCAAGGGATCCACACAGAGGGCACTATCCACAGTGATTCTCTTCAGCCCTCATGGCTGAAATTAGCAGGGATGGTTAGGACTTTTCTAATGAGTTCTAACCTCTCTTCAATATGGCTAATGTGAGTTTACACATCATTGTTGGGACATACTATTGATTTGCAATGTACATACATGTTACCACATGAACTAAAGAAATCTACTATTAGCAGCTTGGCAGAACCAACCTCATGTCCCCGGGAATGGCGCCTTTGGGTGCAAGGCATGCCACCTTTTACACGGTGGTAGTCAGCTGAGCAGAACTGTTTCTACCTCCCTCAAGGATGGCCAAGCCAATCATGGCTGCTGACTTCCACTTACCCCCTTATCTGGTACTTTGAACAACCTAGCCACTAATTAAACTCAAGACTGTTAAGCAACAATTTGGTCTTTATCCCTTTGCACCAAGGAACTAGACTTTCCCCATCCACTTTTGTCATCTGCAAACTGTGACTGGCAGATCAGAGTACAAGCAGCTACTCTGTTTCCCTTTAAGGATGTTTCTTCTGTCTCTGTGGCTGTGCAACCATGTAGCTAGTACAGGTAAATAAAGGCACAGGGGACAAAACCCTCTCACCTATGGAGGGGTTTGTAGGGGGTGGGTTGACTCCTTACAACAACACTGCTTCTGTTGTGCTTTTTATTTTTATAGACAGCTTTGTTTCAGTCATTTGGATTTAAGCACCTAATCTGGGGGGCTAGTACCAGATAGTCTCAGAAGAAGCATTCACAAGCCATAGCAACTTGAAGCTTTGCTACCCTTCTAGCAAATAAGAAAATACAGCGGCATAAGTCAATGTTCAATTTCTTCACTGCCTCAGAGGTATTTTGAGTAATCTGCCAAGGTAACCCAGTACTGACTAGATTTCAAAAGCTCAGACTCCTCTCCCTCTCTTTTCCTGTGGCAGCTGATTGGCTGAACATATCCCAAGAGGGAAGCCTTCAGCTGTAACAGGAAGAGAGTGTTTGGACTTTTTTGCTTTCATAAAGCTGAGGTACTGTGTTCATCATTCCCACCACCTCAGAGGTGTTTTGGATATTTTCCCAAAGCTCAGCCTACCTTGGCAGGTAGAAAGATAAGGATGCAGGAGGCCCTGGAGCAAACCTCTCAAGTGTACCTCATTTGGGTCTTAAAAAGTCCATGTTCCTCAAAGTTCCACATTGAAAGAGTCTGTCACACATTCAGTGTTAGGAATTTTTTTAAGTGAAATCCACGGTAAATAGAAATTAATCATATTAATTCATTAAAGGATCTTCTTTATGAGTAAAACAAACATATTTTAACCATCCTATGACCTTCCTAGTTGAAGTTGTTAGTAAGCCATTAGTATGTGTTCTACATTTTGCCCATTTGTTCCACGTTATGAAGGCGAGTGGTCCTCATTTTGGAGATGGAAGGTTGAGAGCTATGCCCTGGAGAATGGTCTCCGCAAAGGCTGCTTTGGACCTTGAAAAGGAATCCAGTTTGTAGTGCTTTGTGAAGGTATGAAAAGAGGACCACGTTACTACCTCTAGAATGTTTAAGTCCACCCCTTTCCAATATGCTACTGAAGAGGTTAAGACCCTTGTCAAGTGAGCCTTAGCCTTGCTAGAAGTCATTTGTCATGGTGGGAGTAACAGAAAACAGTATTAGGGGACAACTATCATGCAGTAGTTTGCTTAGGGACATGTTGACCTTTCTTAGCCCTTGTATAGGAGGCAAACAGCTGTTCAGCACTCCAAAAGGGTTTGATCTGCCAAGGTAGTACCTCAGCTGCCTTTGCCATCAAGGTAAGTAGAATCTTTTCTCCCTTGTTTTTCGCATCAGGACAGTACACTGGGAGACAGGATTTATTTTAAGGTAAATTAAAAAAAAAAACTTTAGACCTGAACACTGGATTGCTGTGTAATACACATCTGTCCTTCTGAAAATCAGATCGGGTTGGCCCACCATGACAGCTAGAAGCTCAAAGACTCACCTAGCAGATGTCAGAGCAATGGGAACAGTCTTCCAAGTAATGAACCATAAATCAGTCTGAGATGCAGGTTCAAAAGGAGGTATCAGGTCAATTATTCAAGGACAAAGTTGAGATCCCAGAGAGAAGGGATTTGCTTTTGAGGGGATTTCATGTGCAACACTCCTTTCAAAAACAGTTGGACTACAAAGAGAGAGAGAGATCCATGGACAGACAAAGCTGAGATGGCCATAAGATGCACTTTCACAGAAACATAAGGCAAGCCATCTGTAAATAGTTCACCCAAATATTTCAAAACCGGATGGTTTGAAACCCTTTTCAGTCCTCCATTAGTGGCTAGACACCACCTAGAAAAACCTCTTCTACTTGTAAATGCAAGATTTTCTAGCTGCAGGTTTTTTGCCTTTTTAATTACCTGCTACACCTTCTCATGGAACACGTGCTTAAAAGGTATCAGAATAGAATCATTTGGGTCATCAGCTGCAATTGCACTAAGATGGGGTATACCATTTGCCCCTGATGCTGTGTGAGCAGATCGGATCCATATCATATGATCAACCATTTAAATAATCACATTTCATAAGATCAACTTTTTAAAAAGCCAAACACGTAAAAACTCAAAGGCAGCATTTAGAAGGGGGAAAGCCCCCCCACCCCCTGCTAATTATATATGCCAACTCCTCCATCACACTACATTGATCAAAAGGGTATATTTCCTAATCCCCACTGAACTGCAACCTCAGGGCAATTCATTGTTTAAGTGAATAGGGATACATTTGACTTTTTCAGTAGCTGAACGTCTGGGTTTGATCATATGAAATTCGACTATTTAAAAAGTCGATCATATGACATAGATCCGAGCAGATCCAGTTTGTGGTAACTGCCCTTGGACAATTCCATTAAAAGGGAGAACCAACACTGCCTGGGCTATTTACTAGCACCTTGGAAATCACTGGAAAGGGTGGAAATGCATACAGAAAAAATCCTGAAATGACAGTGTGTCTATCTTCCAAGCATGGTGGTAAGGATGTCTTGAAATTTTTTTTACAGTTGTCTGTTTTGAAATGAGGCAAAGAGATCTACTTGAGGTGTTACCCACATCTGGATAAAGTCCTGGAAGGCCGCTACATGGAGCCTCTACTCATGAAGGTCTGTTCAGCCTCCACTTAGTCTGTCTGCAACTGTGTTTTGCTCTATCGGAATATACGAGTCTTGAAGAGTCAGAATGTTGTAGAGTCAGCTCCCATGCCATCACTGCCAATCAGCCAAGAGGGTAGGATCTTGTACTCACTTTCTTGTTCAGGTACCACATCATAGTAGTGTCTGTGGCCAATGCAAGAGGACTCGGTGATCAGAAATGCACGAATCACTGCCAACATCTTTTTTACATTTATGCACTTTGGTGTATCCTGCGAACCCCATAAGCCTTGCACTTGAACTCCCATAGACACTGCTTCCCATGTACAATCTGAAGAGTCCATTTGTGCAGATTGGACAAGGGCTTTAAGAGACAAAGGTAGCCTTGGATTCAGAGAGAGTTGATCTCTCCTGTTTCACAATTCCCCAGTAGATGTATCTAGAAATCCAAGGGATGAAGTACCATTGAATTTTTCTCATGTGAAGTCGGGCTAGTGGTATCATGTGGATCACTGATTCCATGAGGTCTAGAAATTTGATGAACTCTCTTACTGATGCCATGTCTAAGAGAGAAAAATCCAAGAAAATGCCCTGATAAGTCAGAACTTGCCTTCTACTAGGAAGGCCATCCTTTTTACTCTCTCTATCAACACCCCCAGAAAAAACAATTCATTGAGAAGGTATGAGGAAGGAATTGTTCATCTAAATAATGAAAAATGTGGATGACTAAGGCTCTGCAATAAGCAACCACTGCTACATTTTGTAAACACACATGAGGTGTGGTAGATAGCACAAAGGGTAAAGCAGTAAGCTGACAGTGTAAACTACATTCACTAAATCTCAAAATTTGCTGAAATTGGGAACATGATGATAAGCGTCCTTGAAATCTAAAATCACCACAAAACAGTGGTTTGGAAGCAATACTAGTTCACTCTATGGTGAACACTTTGAAATTCTGAACTTTTACAAAGGTGCTTAGAAAGGACAAATCTAGTATGCTTCTCCAGGAGTGCTCCTTCTAAGGTACCCAAAAGATTCTGGAGTATCACTTCACATAAGAAGAAGGAAACTGAATCCCTAAATAAAAAATATAATGACATTTTAACTCATAAAACAAATTTAGCCCTTGAGAAATTAAAACTAAACTCTTTCTCTGCATCTCCAAGATATATGCGTAATTTAGCATTGAGGATGAAAAGAGACACCATTGAAAATAATATTGTAAATGTGCTCCATGAAGGGAGGAATAATAAAAAAGTTTCTGATATTAGTGATACATTAGATGCATTTAAATTTCACTTTTTGGAACAATACAAAAACAAAAACCCTCAACATGAATTTACAGATTACTGTCTAGACTTTCCAGAATTAAAAAATCTACCAGAGAGTTTGATCAATGATATTCAGCAACAAATGTCTTTAAAGGAAATAAATGAAAAAATTAAAGAAAGCAAAAACAATAACTCGCTGGGCATAGATGGTATTATTAATGAAATATATAAGCTTTTACCATCTTCTGCTATTTCATTATTACATAAAGCCCTGAATGAATCTTATTTACAAGGTATAATTCCACCCTTGTGGAAATACTCATTAATTACCCCCATACTAAAAGAAAATAAAGATTCTCAAATGTGTAAATCATATAGGCCAATTTCTCTGATTAATAATGATTACAAACTACTGTCTATCTTAGTCAACAGATTTAAGAAATCGTTAACCCACCTCATCTTGGAAGATCAAATGGGATTTATTTATAATAGACATACTCAAGATAATATTCAAAGAATTATAACTATTATAGATATCTTAAATAGGGACAGTCAAGAGGCTCTTATAATTACTCTTGATATTGAAAAAGCCTTTGATTCATTAAACTGGAAATATCATTTTAAAATACTTGAATTATACAAATTCCCAACCCAGTTTATAACTTTTATAAAAAAATACTTATTATAATAACTTAGCATATGTTAAACTATGTCCATGTATGTCAGAACCTACCAACATTACTAAAGGTACCAAACAGGGATGCCCAACGTCTCCGATTTTATTCGCCTTAGCAACAGAACCCTTTTCTTTGGCAATTCAATCTGATCCTAAAATTGTAGGCCTAAATATAAATAATTTAATTCCAAAATAATGTTGTTTGCAGATGATATCTTACTCTCCCTAATAAACTCTGAAGAATCCTTACAGCAATTAGATTTCCTAGTTAAAAAAAATTACTATATGTCTGGCTTAAAATCAGTACTTCTAAATCCAATCATATGTTTCTAAATAAAAAAATCTCAATGATAGTACTAATTTGGTTACTAGTGAAATAATTGGAAAGCAGGTTTCCACATTGAAATACCTAGGGATTGACCTATGTGAAAATATAGACCTAACTTTATCCACAAATTACAAGAACATTATAAATATACTAAAAACTTATACAGAGAAATGGAATAAGTTGCATCTAAAATTTGAAGATAGATTACAATTAATTAAAATTATTTTAGTTCCAAAAATAAATTACATAGCTCTTTCTATTTTTATATTACCCAGTAAAAATCTTTTAAAAGAAATAAACAAAATTCAATTAAAATTCTTACGGTACCCTAAAAAGCATAGGATATCCCTAACTAACCACATTAGACCATGGAAACTTGCAGGAATAAACTTTTCAGATTTAGAATCATAAATTAAAGCCTCTAATCTTAGAACAATATTAAATTGGATAGATCCCAAATATTATTCAGCTTGAAAATTGTTACATACAAGCATTATTCTAAAAGAAAATAAGCTAATAAAAAAATTACAATTAAGCAAAGTAACAAAATTTGGTGTGCACTTTGTATTAATATACAATATAATACTATTACATTTACTAATCTAAATTATTTAAATCATATCTATAAATCTTTTAGAAACTTCGTAAATAACAATATTGACATTAAACTATGGATTCAGCTTCTATTTACCTTTAAACTGACAAAAAACTTTTATGATAATATTAGCCTAGATATACTCAGTTACTGGGAAAGAAAATCATTTACATGCTGGTATCATTGCACAAAGAACTTAGTTGCACTGGATGCACAAAATTTGATCAAAGAGTATGGTCTATCATCATCAGACTGGTTGATTCTCAATAGTTTGTTTTCATTCACTCAAGACTTGTGTAGAACAATACAGAGCTCTTCCTATAGTTCATCACCCAAATTTATAATTCTTATGGATGAAATACTACATGGTGATTCTAATTGGAAAAATTTAATCTCAAAAATCTATAAAATTGTTATTACTTATAAAACTACTCCTAACCAGAAATGTTGGTATTTTGTTACTAGAGATTGTACATTGTCCCTATCTTCTATGAATAAATCACATATTTTATACTCTCTTAAATTAACTTCTAATCTACAAGTATGGAAGATTTTCTCCTGGAAATTTCTACATAGAGGTTTTTACACCCCTAATAAAATTGTTAAATTTAACTCTTCTGGACAGGTGATATGTTGGAGATGCTCTCTAGAGTGTAAGGCTGATTGGTCTCACATTTTTTTATGATTGTTCTCACATTAAGAAATTTTGGAATGATATTGAAAATTTTCTCCAAGCCATCTTCACTAATTCTTTTATATTATCAAAACCTTTAATTTTTCTGAATGTAAATGAATCCATTGTATTGAATAACAAAAATAAATTTCTTCTTTGGACAATTTTAGCAGTAGCCAAAAAATGTATTACAAGAAGATGGAAATCTTCCTCCATTCCAACCTTACAAGATTTCATCATCCTTTTGGTTGAAGTAGCGTCAATGGAAATAAAAGTTAAAGAATCCAGAATATACCCAAGAAAATGGACTAGTAATCCTTGGACAAAAGTTTTATCTCTTATTCAGTCAATGAATTCAGATACATCTTCAACTAATTAATCATATTGAAAGTATGAATGAATGATCATTGTACCCTACTTTACATTTTATATTGCATGTTCCCTTTGTTTCTCTTCCTTTTTTCTTTATTTTTTCATACAGTGCTTGAGGCTTTTGTAAATTTTGTATATAGTTTACTATTTTGTTGTTTAAACGATTGTTTTACAAATCAATAAAAAAACTTTGAACAAAAAAAAAGATTCTGGAGTAAAATCACTTCCTTTTGTGCACAGTAAGCACTGATTCTAGAATTTCTGCTTCTATATGATGGTGCTGCACTGGAGGAAACATCTTTGTCTGCTCTGGTGGGTATGGGGAGATTCCTCTGAAACAGGAAGGAGTTTCTATCCACTGCCCAAAGTGTCTTCTTCCAAATTATTTTCAGAACCCATTTGTCTGAGACTACTTAAGGCCAGGTTGCAGGATTGAGAGACAGCCTGGAGGAAGGAGTAAGAGAGGGAAGTACAAGAGGGAGGGTGGGGTGCTCTGTGAATTACTTTGCAGGGGTGTTGATTATTTTTCAAAAAGGAATCTCCTCATTTTGGTTTGAATAATTATCTTCCTGCCATCTCCTATTGGATCCCTGACTTTTTTATGGTTGGGGGTTTTGTTTATTCTGCCTCTTGAAGGAAGATGCCTTGTTTGGGGAAAACTTGAATACATGAAACATCCTCAATACCCCATGCGTTAAATTGTCTCTGTCATCCCACTGTTAGAGAATCTGTGTAACAGAGGGCCCAGACATCAGTTCATAACTTAAAGGTGAATTCAACATTTCAGCTTTTAAAATCATCAGAAAAATTTTGATTATATAACCAAGCATACTGCCTTAATACAACAGAAGAAGCTAAATTTTTCCACCATTTAAGCACACCTCTCAAACCATGTTTTGAAACCTGAGTCAGATTAGAATTAGATAATGCCAATTACTTTTTATTTGAACTGCAGCTGAGACAGCAGTCAAATGAAGACAGACACCTATCATATCTCTGGAGACCCTATATTTTCTCTGAGCCTTTTTAGGGACTACTGATATAGATACTGGTTTCTAGCAAACAATTTTATAAGCATCTTCTAATGCTGAGAAGAGGGGTGAGGATAGCCACAGAACTGGGCATCTCACCCTCTATAAGGTCATATCCCCTGCCTAGCTGTAGGTAATTCCCAAGGAAAACATTACATCATCTAGCAATCATCTGAGGAAAAGCGAACACTTGTTTGGACTTAATCTCAGGTTCACCTTCGGAAGAATCAGAATGACTGGACTCTGTGTCAACAAGGAAATTACTGTTGTCCTCACCAACTTCCACAGCATTCTCTGAAACAACAAAAAGGTCTCTAGCCAAACTAGCACTCGAGCCATGTATGGAAACACAACCTCCAGAATTAGCTGTCTGCAGAACACACTTAGCAAAATAAACCATATCAGTCTTATAAACAGTTATAATCTGATTAGCTGTATGATGAAGCTTCTGTTTCTTTTTCTTGTGAACTTCACTACTAGATAAAATATCTGGGGACAGAGCATTATTGTCTGGCAAGGAGTCTCTTATCCTGTTCTTGTCCTGCACCTAAAGGGTTTAGTTGTCCCATACCTGTGCCAGCTGCTAGAACAGCCTCAGAGGATGTGTCTAACTCCTGCTCCAGAGTGACTATCAAAGCTACACTAGAGGGAGATGGGGTAAAAGGTAAGGGGTCTGCAGGCTGAGCAGTGGCCACTACAGAATTACTAATCATGGACTGAGATATACTTTCATTTTTCTTTTTTTCTGTTTAGGTGTAACTGGATATGATTGAGGGGAGACCAGTGTTAAGATCCATCAAATCAGAAAGTTTCTGGTAATAAATATGTCCTCACTAAACTAAATTCAGCCAAACTGTGCTATTACCACAAAAAATAAATAAATAAATAAATAAAATAAATGTGTCCAGAATTCTTTTTACAACTGACAGAAGCTAAAGAGTTTACCATAAACAAAGTGCACACACCAAAGCAACAAATGTACCAACCAGGTGTTTAGTTCTGCAAACTTCAACCACATTAAACTACCATAAAATAATGTTCAACAGCAATTTAAACTATATTTTATTGTCAAAGAACTCTGCAAATCAAAGGTAAGGTTCAGATGTATAAAGCAGCTCACTTGCCAATAGACCTGAAAGACTGCTGTGGACCCAAACCCATGTGTTATCTGGCAGACAAAGTGTCAATGTCAAATATCCCCTAGAACATATGAGCTCTTTAGAGACTCTACTGTGCAGCAGCCACTGAAAATGTAGGGGCACCTCTCAAATAAAACTGCCTGTTGATTTTACATGACTGGTAGATGAACAGCTTGCAGATGAGATCCATGGAAAATGCTAGTTCCCATACCTACGCTGCTAGCTTGCAAACATAATACGACTGCATGCTACGCATTGTTACATCTCAAGGAAGAGAAATTTTCAAATCATAAACATGGACTGCTATTTTATATAGATGGAAATGTTGGGTTTCTGGAATATAATGCTACAAGAGGTGAAAGCAAATATAAGAATAAAGAGTGGGAAAGAGGAAGTGTTTTCAGCTATGTATAGATAGCTGTAAACAAATGCACCTGAAGGAGTAAAGGTGTTCCCCTGTTGAAGTATGCATTATTTTACTCACTTGTTAACTGAATAATCCCTCTAGATATACATGTCTCTTTTCAGGAGTGCCCAAAAGTACTGGCCCAATTAAATGACTTATTCACGGTCCTACACTATACAACAGGACATTGATTTAATCATAATCAAGGTGGGGTAAGGAAGATTATTGATACCTTACAGCCTTTAAGCTATAATTTTACACTTTTTATTTACATTTTGTTGACCAGGTTAGTCACGAGGTGGTATTCATATGGAATAAGGGAAATTTGGCCAGGGTACCAAGGAAATTCTACTTTTTTGATAAGTTCCATTGGATCTTTTACATTCACCTGAGCTACTACCTACTCAAGTAGATGGAGCCTTGGTTTAAAGTCTCATTGAAGGATGAGACTTAAGAGTGCATCACCCCTTTATGCTGCATTGCGGTATCTGTGTTGTAAAACTGATCCAACTACATGGTGTGGGAATAGGCAACTCCACAACCTGTTGAGCTACTGAAACTACTCAACAGGTAGCACATAACACAATAAGGCTGACACAAACATAAATGGGCACTGATACTTGCTGGTAATAAATTGGCTGAGGACCCAACTTACTCCAACCTATGATAATGGTGGGAGGGGACTAAATGTCTCTATTGGCCAATGTGCGCCTGTCATAAAGCCCAACAGCCTTGGGTCATAAGCCAACAGCTAGTTTGTGTCCAGCTGCCCAGCATGGGTTACCTGGGATACCTCTGTTTAGCGATAGCTGGGCATAAACCCAATCAACCTGCCAAACATGAACAAAGGACTGTCACAGTGAATACAGATTCTCTGAATGGATGCAGCTTAGATGTGAATGACGTGATAATAATGAGGAGGAGAACAGACATCCTGTGTACTGAGGAGACAAGGGGAAAGAGCAATGCAGTAAAGTCACTTGGGGTGGGATCCCCAGTGTTTACTATTCAGGGAAGGACAAACTAGAAATGATGAAGAAACTGTGGTGAGGCAGTTTCTTCTGAAGACAGTGATGGACAGTGCTAGTGACAGACTAATGGGAATCAGACTACAGTGGAAAAAAATGTAGTATTCATAATCTCAGCCTAAGCCCTACAGCAGGGTTGTGAAGGTGAAGAGGAGAGTACATTCATGCATCGGTTTTAGGACATACTAGATAAAGTAGGACAACATAAGTTGGTGTTGAAAAATGAGGGACCTGAATCCTCATATCAGAACAAAACAAACAGGATATGAAGACTGCCTGTCCACGTGGGTGGGGAAACAGGAATAAAGGAGGAGTGGTTAAGCCAGACTTTTGACTGGAAAGTAGCTTGACGATGGCCAACAGATGGTTTAGCAAGAGAGAGACAGTCAGGACCACATACAAGAGTGGCCAACATGAAACTTATGCAGATTTCTAGTAAGGAATGGGCAATGGGGTTGAATCAAAAATTGCAAGTCATCCCAAGTGCAACAGCTGGTTCACAGCATAAACCACTGGTGGCCACAATCAGCTGCAAACAGTGATCAGAGAAGGCGCTAAGATCAACAGACACTAGACTGAATTCATGGGTGTTGACTGAAGTAAAAGCACAACAGTTTGAGGAAGCAGTCTGGGCTCTAGCACCTCAGAAAGAAGAACAAGAAAGAGGTGTAGTCAAAGAAGAAGAAGAAATATATGGAATCAAAGAAGATTGGCAGCATCTCAAAACAGCATGGTTACAGACTATACAACAGATAGGGAGTTCAGGCAAGTATGGAAAGAAGACACAGAAGGAAAGCTGGTGATAGAATCTGGAAGTCCAGGAAGCTATCAAAAGAAAAAAATGCAGGAAAAAGTGGGAAACAGAAAAGACAGACCAGGCTAAGAAGGAACATCTGTTAGCTAACAAGGCTGAGAGAGCAATTGCAATAACAAAGAAAGTACCAGATGCACTACCAGCTTCCAGAAACTGACTCAGCAGATGGCACAAAGAAACTCTATGAGGTTGCAAGGCAAAGAAAGAAAGATAAAGAAGACAGTCATCAAACACCATTCATAAAGGATGCCAGCAACAACATGCTCACCGGTCCACAGGACATCAAAGACAGATGGAAGAAGCAATTCCAACAGCTTCTGAATGAAGAAAATCCTACAGAAGCTTTACTGCCCCATTCATTGACTATGATGAAAGACGAAAAACAGCACATTCTAGAAGAAAGAACAGCACTAACGAAAACAAAGTTATGGAAGGCAGCTAGCTCAGATAAGGTCACAGCAGGTATGATCAAGATGTTGGGTGAGTATGGAAAGAAATATCTCCTGAGGGTACTCATTGCAGTATGTATTGAAAGGCGTATCCCAAATGACTGGAGAATAAGCATTCCACTGGTAGTACTGGGGTGATATAGAGGCATCAGATTCTGTCACACTACATGAAAGTGCTGGACAGGGTGAGTGATAAATGAATATGCAGAGTATTACAAAGTAAGATTTGAATTAAGATCAGGATGTAGCAAAAGTGATTTGATCATCACAGTGAGACAGACGGTGGAGAAGAAGCTAAACATGAGGAAAAAGCCCAACTTGGCATTCTTAAATTTGAAGAAAGCATATGACAAGGTCCCAAGAAAGCAGATTTGGGCAGTACCGCAATAGTTGAAAGCCTCAGAAACATTGATAGAATTAATGTAGTCTATGCACAAGAATGAACAGTGTTCCAAATCCCAGTGGGATTGGCAGTTCATCAGGGTTCAGCTCTAAAACCACTGCTGTTTATACCAGTGAATGACAACATTATCAAATAGATTAGAGGGGACAGATCAACAAAACTGCTGTATGCAGGCAATGTGGCATTACAAGCAGACTCTGAAGAGGAACTTCAGCAAATGATATGGGAATGGAATGCAAAACTGAAGGCATACTGGATGAAACTGACTACAGACAAAACACTTGTCATGGCAGCAAATGGAAAAAATCAGAATAAGTTAAAATTGAAAACTAAGATGGAAGGGACAATAGAACAGGTTAACTGCTTTACGTACCTTGAAGGGATGGTTGAGGTGAATGGAGGTCTGAACTGAGGAGGTCAAAGCTAAAATCAGAGAGGTTGCAGCCAACTGATACAGAGTGTCAGGGGTAGTGTGCGAAAGAAGAATGTTGAGGAAGTTGAAAAAGTAAGGCGTACAAACAGTGGTGTGGCCAGTACTTCTGGGCAGTGAAAGCACAGCAGTAGAGGAGAAGGAGATGGAGTGCCTGAGATGGATAATAAGATGCACTGCAGAACAGACAAAGGAATGATGACATTAGAGCAGAAGGCAAAGTAGCTCCAGTTTCAGAGACGGTCAAAGAGAAGAGCTTACAGTGGTTTGAGCAGACATGCAGGAATACAGAAGATAATATGGCATTGTTATAGTTCTATCACATACAGAGATAATTTTATTTTATTTATTTTATTTTACATCTGTTTACTGGGAAAGTCTGACTGGACACAGGTCCATTTTCAGCGGAGGCCCGGGGAGAAAAGCTCCAACAGACATTTTACAAATAGTTAAACAGACTCACTGTATATTGTCGATTAACATCTCAGAAGGTGTCAGTACAAAAAAATTCAGAACAAATGAAGCAATGATTAAAACTCATACACATTTTACAGTCAATAAAATTTGATCTGTTTTTAAAAGCATTTTAACAAGCATGTATCTGCTTTACCTAAAATCTAATCCTATATTAGTAAATGCAGTACACAGTTGCAACGTGCACGGCATTTTGTTACTGGTCTCACTGTTGGTATTAAACCCTAGTTTCATTCTTATGCACTGAGGGTATGTCAGGATAGATTAGGACTAGTGTTTCATTAAAGCAGTTCCAGGCCAGTCATCTCAGATCTAAGGGTCTAAGGATTCCAAAGCTGCTGTTTGCTGTCATCTTTTAAATTACTGTTGAATTTAGTTTCATTTTAACAGTCTTCTCTTTTGGCTAAGGTTTTTAAGCCTGTACTAGTAATTCCAGTACATAGTTGCACTGCATTTTGCTATTTAAGTGGTCTAACTGTTGGTATTAAACCCTATTTTTTATGCTTATGTACTGACTTGTATGTCAGGCTAGTTAACGACTAGTGTTTGCATAAGACAGATTTGGGCCAGTCAGCTTAGAGCTAAGGGTCTAACTGCTCCCCCCACACACACACAAAGCACGCTGGAGTTTTTTAAACCCAGTGTAGCTGTTGCTGCCTGCTCCTTATGATAATCTGACAACATAATTCCCTCCCTCTCCTTGTTTATTCTCTGTTAACAATAAGCACATGCATATCATTTTGCAAAGTCTTTTCCCTTAAACTATTCCCAGGCTTAAAGATCTCTGATAAAATTACTTAAAAATCAGTATACTGACACTGTTTGCACTGGTTTTAGTATTAGATTAGTGAGTTTTTACTATAATTAGTTTGATTCCTGCTGGTGGGAGAAAGTTTCCATGTTAGCTGTTTTGTACTCTTCTTTAAATACTAAGTTGCAAGTCCAGCCAAACATTATCCTAAACAAACCGAACTCCAAGCAGTTATAGTCACCCCTGCCCCCGGAATCATTCCTATTGAAATCAGGTATCAGCATTTCCTCACTTCTCGAGCTAGCCTAACTGAGATGGATATCTCGAGACAGTGTAAGAAATCTTTCAAACTGTCTGACAATCATCTATCACTCAACAGCATAACAGTATATGACAAACGTACATACATAATGTCCTTGAGAGCAAAAATGTCACACACACACTGAACTCAGATGCCAACATCATCAGCTGTACACCACACACACCACACCTCACCAAGGCCATCACAATACACATAATCCATCGTATGATGAGGTTCTGCAGAACTTGCCCAAACTTTAAAGATCTCCAAAGCACAACACAGGCACAAAGCACACTCAGCATGTTATGCCAACCTCCTCAAATTGCACAAGAGAGTCCCAAAGTCACAGATGCTGAGTTCCTAAGGTAGGTTCGACCCAACCAAACATTCTTGTTATAGGTGACACTATTGTAAGAAATACAGATGCACAGCTTACCAAACTGTGCAAAGAATGAATGTTGGTTAATTGACTGTCTGGTGCCAGGATCCATCAGATCATGTATGCATAAAAGTCCTTGAACAACAAGTACCAGTATGACTCTGTCATAGTTCATGCTAGTGTCAACGACTTGAGGTATACCTCCATAGACTATATGAAGAAAGACATGATGGATCTCACAGACTGCGTGTTCAAGGCAGGTATAAACCTAGCACTGAGCAGTATTCTATCTTTGCCAAGGATGATGCCTCAATATGAGCAAAAACTGGCTGACTTCAGTAATTTGCATAGCTTTTGGTGTCTCACGAAGGGGATAAGAAAGTTATGTTCTTATCATAACAATAGATATTTGTTGTCTTCTTTTCATCTGGTTCAACATGTGGGTTGTCAGATCCGGTCAGATCTGACCTCGGCTCCTTATACCAAAGCTTTGGATCTGAGAACTCAGAGTCCTCCCCTACCCACAGTTCCTCTCTCCTGTCTGAATTACCTCAGATCAAAGTTTGCTGACTGACCAAATGATGCCACACTATGTAGAAAAATGACAAATGTAAGAGTTACCAGGGGATCAGACAGGATCCAAAGGAGGTCTGGCCATTCCCTAGCAGTAAACAATGACAATTTGGTAGGAGGAAGGAGGGAGGGGCATTGAACCTGATGAAAAGAAGACACCAAGGATCTATTGTTATGAGAAGTACATAACTTTCATATTCGATGCTGTGTTTTTGCATTGGATTCAACATGTGGGACAGATTCCCAAGCTACCAAACAGGGACCTAGGTTGCCTCAAGGAAAGATATTCTTGAGTATGGCAGAGATAAAAGATGTGCAAATTCTGGACTGCACATCTAACCTGTAGTGGGATACAAAGGTATAAGCTGAGGACCAAGTTGCTGCAGCAGGCACTCTTTTTGCAAATGCCATTGAAATTGCCATTGCTCTGGTAGAGTGCACCTTAGGCTTCGATTGAAAAGATACCTCACAAACCACAGACAAATGAAATGCAGTCTGCTAACCATTTTGTGATGGTTATCTTAGATATTGATTGTCCCAACTTTTTCTTGGAGAAGGAAATATCTGATCTGATTTTCTGATATTCCTAGTGTGATGAAAATGACCTGAGTTGTCTATGTACATCTAAGGTATGTAATGTATGTTTTCCGTTACTGGTAAAATTTGGAAAAAAAAACTGGTAAATCAATCTGTTGGTTTAAGTTACATTCTGAAACTATTTTTGGAAGAAAGGAAGGGTTTGTTCTGAATGATACTCTATTTAAGAAGGGTAAGAAAGTGACATTTTCACAACAGTGCCTGTAGTCCTGACACATTTTGCAGATGTAATGACTGCCAGAAAAATAGTCTTCCATGACAGAAGCTGCATATCTACAGATGCTGCTGGTTTGAAGGGTTTTTAGGTCAGAGACTGAAGTAAGTTGTTGACATCTCAGGGAGGGGAGTGGATCACGAACTGGGGGTCTAAACAAAAAGATTCCACTAAGGAAGGCTTTGGTCACTTTAAGGGAAACAATATAAGCATTGTTGAGCCCTATGTGAAAGTTTGAAAATGCTAATTGTACTATAATTGTAAAGTAACTTGAAACAAAACAAAAGAAACTCCAAAGTTCATGGTAAGAGGAACTAAAAAAGCATCAAGCCCCTTATAAGAGGCCCAGATGGAGAAGGGAAAAAAACACTTCCATTTGGTCTTAAAAGTCTTTTTGTTTGAGTTCCTTTGAGAGGAAGACATGATATGGACTACTGGGGAAGAAAGCCTGGCATCTCTGACATTTGTTAGAATGGAAAAATGATGCAGTTACCTTTAGGATCTTGAGGTCCAGTAGAGGTAACCCAGATGGGTAAGTGAGAAGATCCAGAAACCAAGGTGGGTGAATTAGGTGATGTTAAAGAAAGGGCAACCGTAATTGCCGAGTTCAGAAGGAAGCAATGAGGAGTACAGTACCCTGGTCTTCCACTCCACAGCATTTTGAATGAACTTGGTGATAAGGGGAATTGGTGAAAAGTCATAAAGGAGACCTGGGGGCTAAGGGCATCTGAGGGCAAAGCAACTTCTGCACTTGTTTAGGTACAAAGCAAAAAAAGTTGGCCCCAGTGGATGAAAATCTCCATTGCAGCTGTTCTGTTGGGAGACCACTGATGAAAATAATAGTACAGTTCTAGTTAGTTTGTCTGCTAGGATGTTGGACATGCCAGGTATGTGCATTGCTACTAGAAAGCAGTTTGAAGACCATGACATGAAACTTCTGCTGCTGTAGATTCTAATTGATTGGATAGAGTATTGGAAATCTTTTGTTTCATCTCTGGGGATTCTAAAAAGGGTACTGTATAACCTCTGGTAATGATCCTTAGTGCCCAAGAATCAGAAGTTGTATTTTGCCAGGCTATAAGGAGAAGTGTTCCCCCAACTACCTCCAGAGTGCAGCAGTTAGGCAAGCATTCAGGGATGCTGATAAGATTTCTCTGTGAACGGGCCACAGAAACCTTGGTTTTGCAGACTGCCTCTGCCCCGTGGGTGATGTCCCATGGAACTGCCTCTGCGGGCCTATACCCAGGAATGTCCTGGTGAAAACCTTGGGATTTCTGAACCACATTTTTCTTCCTTCTTTTTGATTCATGGAGAAGGTCCTCTGAGGGGTAGAAAAGTGAACTCCAATGGCCCACAAGGTCTTACTATCCTGCTCACTTCCTGGTACGTGTATCCTTGACTTTTGGTCAAAATAAAGTGGAGCCATCATAGGGAGCATTTATGAATGATGTCTTACAGCTTTCCACAAAGTCACAAATCTGCATTCAGGCATGACATCGCATTGTAATACCTTTCCAAGTTGCTCGGGCTGCTCCAGCTGCTGGATTAGATAGCAATCTCACAGCAACATTAAATGGTGACTGAAGGGTAGACAACTGGGTATCCACAGATTTTTGTATATCGGACTGGAAGTTATCTGCCAGGGAATTTGAAAGCTCCTTAATCAAATCCGTCTGGAAACATGTCATGTGTGCCATTTCATTCAGTGCACAAAGACAGAAAGTGGCTGAAGAATAATTCCACTTCCCTGGTTTGTCCAATGTCCTTAGCTCCCTGTTAGGGGGATGGACAGAGGAACTTTCTTCCGACAGTTCCTTTGTGGCTGCTGCTACCACCATGGCATCTATAGAGGGACCTTTAGCCAAATGTTTTCTTTCCTTGGGGCAACTAGAATTTTATCCATTTTTTTCTGGATGTGCTCTGACAGATCAGGTTTCTTACAAGCTTTTTGGGCAATGAGGTCAACTAAGGAGTTGGAAGGAGGGACCACCCATGATGTTGAAGGGCCAGATTCAAAAGCTTCGAGAAACACCAACTCATCAGGAGGATTATCTGTGGACCCCCCCTCCTCTCCATTTCATCAATTTGAGGATGTCTCCAAAGGAGATGACTTTGGTGGGATCTTGGGGAGCATTCTTCTTCATCAAATTCAGTTTCTTCCATGATAGACTCAGGAGAGTAGTCAATATGCACCTTAGGACTTCTGAGGCAGACATATAGGAATCAGATGTGGGACTTGAACAAGTGGTCTTGAAGCCTATATAGTTCATCTGTCCCTAACAGAATGACAGGAGGTAGAAGCAGTCTTTAGAGGGAGTCTGGATAGAGCTAAACTCTGAGCAAGTACCAGTTGTCTTGGTCTGGCCATGGCCACTCCACAGCCTCAAAAGCCAGCTCAGCCAATGAAACCAGGGAAGAGCCACCTAAATTAGTAAAATCATTAGCCCTCTTGACTCCAAGGCTGTCTAGGGCCAAAGCCCTGAGTGGTAGGGATGGCTCCAAAAACCTTAGGGTCGACTCCACTGTTTGCTCCGACTCCAATGCTCTGGCTCTTGGACTCCACTTGACCTGAATGCATCACTGTTGAGTGAGTGGGGGAAGATGTCGGAGCCAAACTCTCCAAGGCTACTGGCTCTGAAGCTGGTACCACTGGTAGGTTGGACGTGCCATACACTGGCTCCAAAAATAGAGATGGTGTGGGAAGCAATACAGTTGGGGGTGGAAGAGTCTAATCCTGGTCCTTTCCTCAATGATGGAGCTGAGAGGACTCCCAGCTGAATCTGAGTCCTCAAAAATTTATAATTCAGTCATTCTTGAATTTGGTTAGACTCTTAGTAGACTTACCAGATCTCAAGGACAAGGCTAACAAAGCAGACCTCAAAGGGATCTTCTGTAAGACAGGAGAGTGAAGACTAGAGCTGATGGGTCCTGGAGAAATTGAAGTTTTCAGGAAGGGAGTTGACATTAGGATTCAACTGCCTCAAAACCTTACAAGTCGGACTCACAACAGCTTTGGGGTCTAGAGACTTTTCTTAGGGTCTATTTTCTTTAGACTGGTCTTTTGATTTGTCTGTTTCCATTTCTCTCTCTCTTCTCCTCTTTTGATCTTTCCTTGTCTTATTTTTTGTCAGAGGAAGGAGAAGTAGAGGGTATCTTCAGGTCTGAAGACATTTTGGACCCTACCTGTAAGGGAAGAAGCCCTTTTAAAATAAGGTTCTCCCTTCTGCCTTGGAGGGCTCTGGTGCTGAACACAGCACAAATTAAGCAAGAATCTTACAAGTTGGAAGGCCGCATACAGTAAACACATTGCAAGTGTGAATTTTGAAATGAGATTTTATGCACAAAGGAGGAACACTTCTTGAAACCTGTAGACATTTCTGACATTAGTAAAATGTACTACATTAATTCAAACAACAAAATATCTAAATGTATTTAAAGTATTTAACTATCCTAATGTTAATTTTAAGAACACACAGAGCAGAAACTTGAAAACAATAATAATCTAATATCTACTAATGTTTACTACTAGAAAGAACCTATACCCAAATCATTACAGACAGCTTTTCAAAAAGGGAGGAAAAACAGCTTCACTAATTCTGAAAAGTAATGGCGCTCTCGGTCCACATGTCTGGTTAGGCAGGTGGCAACAGAGATCGGAGGTAATTTAGGTAGGAGACGGGAATTGTGAGTAGAGGAGGAGTCAGAGCTCTTGGATCCAAAACTTTGGTATAAAGTGCTGAGGTTGGATCTGACAACCCACGTGTTGAATCAGACGAAAAAAGGCAACATCAGAACTGATAGTTGTCAGCCTGGGAGGATATGATCAATCAACCATGCTGCTTACCAAGGGATGGCCTGTATCTGTTCCCCTTAGGGTTTTGATTACTGGCAAAGAGATTGCCCACCCTCATAGTGCCTTTTTCAGGCAATGCCAAACTGATAAACCTACCATCATAATGAACGAGCAAATGATCAATACTAGGAGCCTAAATAAGAAACTCCACTCCTTACAAGCTCTTCTCACCTTGGAGGAGTGACTGAGAAATGGTTTGAAACAGTGTAGAGCATCCCAGTTGTTTAGGTCTGTAATGTTTTCCACACATTTAGACCACCAAATGCGCAGGGGTGGGGGGGTGGAGAGGTCTCAATCTTTAATCAGAAGAGACACATCAAGGCTGCTAAAGCAGCATGATGCACTACAGCTTCTTTATGTCCAAACATCAGAAAGGTCCTATACCACATATTAGCTAGCTAGCTACAGAACTCTCTCTCTATGACCCAGGGAAGCTACAATGCCTATCTATATGAGCTACGACTAGACAATACTAAACCCAGTAACATTTTATTAGGTGATCTAAGTTTCCAACTAAGGACTGGAAAACATACACAACTAGTGCACAAGCACTGAGATTCCTGGACTTTGTCAATACATGTCCTTGAACAATGTGTCAGACCACCCATTATGGGGAATAACACCTTGGATCTTGTCCTTACTAATATGGCAGCATCTTGTATCATCCCTTGCATATCTTCGTAAATTGTTCCAGGGCCGGCCTTAGCTGAAACAGCGCCCTAGGCAAAGTACTGCTCTGGTGCCCCTTAAGCCCCGCCCACACCATACTTAAGGAACACCCCTATTTGAGCCACGCCCACAGATGGGTCACTCCCAACAAAGGCACTCCAGTTCTTCATCAAGATATCCAGGTCCTCTTAAAGAAGGCCAGTGAGGATGAAGAAAGTACAGTTGTGTACACTTACCATAAATGTAGATGTTGAGTGTATTCACTGTTGCAGTCATTACATTTGGGTTATCTGCTTGCAGGTAGCCCTCAGTTGGCTTGATTAACAAAGTCTTGGGTCCTGCGTCAGTTGCTGTCCCTTCTTCCATGACGTCAGGTCGTCAGGGGTATAAAACATGCAGCCGACGCCATTACATCAGTTTTTCTTGCCCCAGATATCAGGTGCCTCCCTAATGGGAAGCAATTAAATATAAAAGGACAAAGATACACCTCCAACAAAAAAGCAAATACACCAAAAAGGCTTTTAAGCATAGTAAAGGAAAGTAGAGGTATAGCCAAAAGAAGTTAGGGGGCTGGAGGGAGGGTAACCAGGACTGCAACAGTGAATACACTCGAACATCTACATTTATGGTAAGTGTACACAACTGTACAATGTTCTTCATGTTTCACTGTTGCAGTCATTACATTTGGGTAGATTCCCAAAGCTATGGCTGGGAGGAGGAATTTAGATAGCATTAGGGCCAGCTATAAGGCCCTGCAAGACTGCAGTGGCAAAGCCAGCTCTGGATTTAGAGAAAATTGGCAAATGATAATGCTTGGTGAAAGTATGTGCAGAACTCCAGGTAGCAGCTTCTAGGATGTCCCTGGTAGGGACACCTCTGAGAAAGGCTGTGGAGGTAGATGCTGCCCTGGTGGAGTGAGGTCTGATCCCCTGGGGGATAGGTTTTCCATGGTGCTTATAGCAGAAATGAATGCAATGGCTTATCCACTTAGAAATGGTTTGCTTTGAAATAGCCTTCCCCTCTGCCACCGCAGCAAATGCCACCAGCAGTTGTTCAAATTTCCTTTGGGATTTAGTCCTGTCCAAGTAGAATCTAAGTTGTCTGTGCACATCTAAGGAATGCATTATCCATTTCCCTTTATTCTGTGGATTGGGAATGAAGGTTGGCAAATGAGTGGACTGATTAAAAGCCAAACTGGATACCACCTTGGGCATGAAGGATGGATTGGTTCTGAGGGACACCCTGTCCGCATGAAAGATGATGAAAGGCTCCACTGCCATAAGGGCCTGTAATTCAGATACCCTTCTAGCTGAAGTGATTGCTAAAAGGAAATCTGATTTCCAAGAAATAAATTTTAAGTCTGCAGTAGCAGCTGGCTCGAAAGGAGGTAGAGTGAGTTTCTCCAAGACAAAGTTAAGGTCCCAGGCTGGGGTTGGAGCTCTTCTGGGTAGAATTTTTGTCCCCTCTGAGGAACTGCTTGAGCAGTGGATGAGAGAAGAGGGGAGGTTCTGTGTTATAATGAGCTGAGATGGCTGAGGCATGGATTTTAATGGAGGAAAAAGACTGGCCCTTTTGAAGCATCTCAGTTAAGTATTGTACAATCTGAGGTAAATTAGGCGCTGCTGTGCTCATCCCTTGAGATTGGTTCCAGGCACAGAACCTTTTCCATTTTTCAGCATAAGATTTTCTAGTACTAGGCCTCCTTGCCTCTAAAATGATATCCATCACAGGTTTGCTGAGGGATGGTAAAGGAGAGATTAAGTAATTAGCCAGGCTGCAAGTTTCAGTGTTAGAAGCTGAGGGTGCAGAACCTGGTTCTCCTGCTGAGACAGCAGGGAAGGAGTCTGAGGCAGGTGCCATGGAGATAACCATGACACACTGCGCAGCACAGGGTACCAGTGTTGGTGCGGCCAGTCTGGAACAATCAAAATCATCCTTGGTTTGTCCTGTTTGATTTTTAGTAGTACTTTGGAGAGCAGAGGCAGAGGGGGGAAGGCATAGACTGATAGGTTTTTCCAGCTGAAGGACAGAGCATCCACTTTCCAGGCTTGTTTGTGGGAAGTCCTTGTGCAAAATTTGTCCAATTGGTGGTTCTGGGGAGATGCAAACAGGTCTACATCTGGGCTCCCCCATTTGCTTGTCAACATGTTGAAAATCCTTGGTTCCAGTTTCCACTCGTGTGGGTCCATGAGGTTTCTGCTTAGTCCGTCTGACAGTGTATTTAATTTTCCTGGCAGGAATTGAGCTTGTAGGTGCACTTGGTAGCTCAAGGCTGTGTTCCACAATGCCATGGCTAGTCTGCAGAGGGAGTAAGAATGTGTACCCCCCTGCTTGTTTATGTACCACATAACAGTGGTGTTGTCCGTCTTTACCATTAGTTGTCCTGGAAGAATGTGGTCATTGAAGGTTGTCAGAGCATTCTGTACAGCTAACATTTCTTTTTGACTGATAAGCAGGTGCATTTGACTTGGGTTCCATTTGCCATGAATGCACTGACCTGCCAGGTGAGCCCCCCCATGCATAGTCTGATGCATCTGTTGTTAGGGTTTGGGTGGCAGGGGGTGGTGTGAAAGGTAGTCCCTTGTTTTGGTGGCAGGTCTCTGCCCACCAAAGGAACTCTAGGCGTAGGCAAGGTATGATAGGAATTATTGTTTCTAGGTCTTGAGAATGTTGACACCATAGGCTTTTTAGATACCACTGTAGTTTCCTCATATGCAGTCTTGCATATGGAATTAGAAGAATGCAGGAGGCCATGAACCCCAAGGCTTGCGGTATTTGTCTTGAAGATAGCAGGGTTTTTGTGGCCACTTGTTTGAAGTAGGTTGTCAAATGAGTTTGCTTTTCTGGCGTGAGGTAAGCCATCTGGGAAGTTGTGTTCAAGCTTGCCCCCAGGAATATAATTTGTTGACAGGGTACCAGGTGTGATTTCTTTTCATTTATGGTGTACCCCCAGACACGTTAGAACCCTTTTTACAAAGGCCAGATGATTCTAAAGTATGTCCTGGCTTTCTGCCTGAATTAGACAATCGTCCAGGTATGGGTATATTTGAATATTTCTTTGCCTACAAAATGCAATAACTGGAGCTAAGCACTTTGTGAATACCCTGGGCGCAGTAGATAGGCCAATGGGCAGTGCAGAGAACTGATAGTGCATGCAGCCTGCTTTGAAGTGTAGGTATCTTCTGCAATATTCCCTGATTGGAATGTGCAGGTATGCTCCTTTTAAATCTAGTGTTGCCAACCAGGCATCTTTGCCTAGCATAGGAAGTAATTGGTGAAGAGTCAGCATCTTGAATTTTAGAATCTCCAAAAAGGTGTTTAGAGTAGACAGGTCCAGGATAGGATGTCATGAACTGTCTTTTCTGGGTACCAGGAAAAGTCTCGAGTAGAAACCTTGTCCCTTTTCCTCTTCTGGTACCAGTTGAATAGCCCCCATGCTTAAGAGAGAAAGTACTTGTTTTCTGGGCCTCTGCCCACTGATTTGGGGGTAGGTCCGGCCACCCACTTGGTGATGGCAACGTGTAGAAGTGAAATCTGTATCCCTGGGACACTACATTTAAAACCCATTTGTCCTGGGTAATGAGTTCCCAATTCTTTGCATGAAGAGCAATTGTTCCCCCCAAAGGTGCAGTCAGTTGATAAGTGCTTGGAAATTTTAAAAGGAAGTCACTGAGGCAGTTTACCATAGGGGGGAGTCTTATTATTCCCAGATTTGGAAGTGGAGGCCCCCCACTGCTTAGTTCTGTGAGTCCTCTGGGACTGAAACCTGGGTTTTTTGCTGTGTCTGGGTTTGGCTTGAGAAGACCTGGAAGGGGCTGGAAAGGACCAATTCTTAGAGGGCCAGTGCCTACTAAATCTAGGAGGCTGAACTTGTAAAAAATCTTTAACAGTTTGCATATATTTAGCTTTATCTTCCATCTTTTTAAGAACTTCCTCAGCCTTGTTGCCAAACAGGCGGTCCCGATTTAAAGGAGCATCCAATAATTTAGCTTTAACATGATCAGGCAAAGATTGCTCCTTAAGCCAAGCATGCCTTCCAAGCACAGACCCATTAACAGCAGCCCTGCAAGAGGTCTCTAATGAATCAAAACCACATTGCAAAGTATGTTTTCCAACTTGTTCGGCAGAATGCATTAAATCCTGTACTCTTTACTTTCCACACAGTCAGGAATCAACATCATTTTCTGTTTAAGCAGTCCAATAACATGTTGCTGATACTTTAACATATGAAACTGGCAGTTTAAAGCCCTAATGGCCAAGGTTGCAGAAGTGTAAACCTTCTTACCCCATCTATCCAGCGCCCTGGAGTCTCTATCAGAAGGGGTAGGAATTTTATCAGTAGAAGCCTTAATGCCCTTGGACCCCTGTGAAATAGTCTCTGGACCTGCAATAGGATTTTTGAAAAGGAACTTGTGGGACTCGGGGACCCTGCAGTATCTGTCAGGTTTTCTGGGAGCAGGAGGCAAGAAATCAGGGGCCGAACTAGATTCCGAAAAAGCATCATCAACAATGTCTAGTACAGGAGGAATAGTTAAAGGCCTATCCCTAAGCCTCTTTTTTGAATCAGAAAAATCCTGGCTTTCCCAGTGGAAATGCTCCCTTAGAGTATGTAAGGTTTCCCCAAAAGAAAAATCCTCAGGAGGGGAAGCAGAGGGAATAGAGTCCTCTGCATCAGAATCTTCATAAGTAGATAAGGGCAAATCCAGATCATCAGAAAAATCATAAAAAAACAGAATCCTGATCAGAAGATTCATAATCAACTTCAGTCCTAGGCCTCTTAGGTGGGTGGGGATGGGGTGGGGGGGTGGCTACCCCTGATTAGAGTTTTCAGATCTTCAGCCATTCTTATCATTTGTTTTTTAGGCATAGAGGCCTGAGCATGTGGCCTGGGCGTCGGTTTTTTAAACATGGATCGAGATTTAGGCCTAAGTAAAGAAGGAGGCATTGATTTAATATTCAAGTCCATAGGCCTTAATACACCCTCATAAGCCGGTGCCTGCACAGCGGCTCTGGACCCATCCAAGGTAGACACATCCGCGGGTTCCATAGTTGAAGCATCGCGCGGCATACCGGACTTCGAATGGGTCTCAGTAGAGGCCTGTGAATCGGAAGTAACAGGTATCAGGGGCTGCGAAAATGTCTCACTGAGTACTGGTGAACTGGCGACTGGCTTAGGAGAAGCGTCGTCGGCAGTTTTGGAACTCAGCGGCCTGTCTCTGTCTTTATCTTTGCATTTTTTCGGAATCCCGGGAGTCAGATGGCTTACCGACGACATTTCTGGATAACAGAATCTAGAACCGAAATATTTAGAGGCGAAAATATACCGACGATGGATAGTATGGTGATTAAATAAAGCACAAAACCGACAGCAAGGTACATCGTGGTCAGGGCCTAGGCAAAGAATACAGTACGAATGAAAATCTTTATGAGGTATTTGCTTTCCACAAGTAATGCAATTATTAACTTTTACTGACATCGGTAAGGAGCAAGAAAAAGTTTCCCCAATGGAGTACTTAGCTTTAGTTGAAGTCTTCGGTTCTGAAACTCGAAAACAAAAACTTCAGGAGTCGGCCGACTGGCACTTGTGAACTGCTTCTGCTTCAGGCACCGCACGGCAAGAAAGACTGATGTAATGGTGTCGGCTGTATGTTTTATACTCCTGATGACCTGACGTCATGGAAGAAGGGCCAGCAACTGACGCAGGACACAAGACTTTGTTAATCAGGCCGACTGAGGGCTACCTGCAAGCAGATAACCCAAATGTAATGACTGCAACAGTGAAACACGAAGAACATCATGTTTTAGAGGCTATGAACTCTTGTTTCAAAATATTGAGATACAACTGTAGTCCTCTCACATGCAGTGTCCTTGCAGTTAGTATTTAGTTTTGAAATAGAGAAAATCTGTCAACTAAGCCTCTCCTAAAGCAAGACTATCAAGAAAGACTTTGCATTTAGAATGATCCCTACAGCTGTCTGAAGAAAACTGAAAGACAGACCAAGATAAACAGGAAGCAGTTTGTTGAACAGCAAGACAGAAGCACTGGAGGGAGATGGTCTGACTCCAACAATCACCCAACTAAACATAGAAGTGGTAACAAATGTGAATGTAAAAGAACATTGTGATGATTCACGTTTTTGAACCTTTTACAACAAAAACATTTTAGTTAATGTAGTATACACAAGCTTTAAATAAATCTAAACTTTGTTAAATATCAGCATGGAGATGTAGAACAGGTTCACATATTGATGTAGTTAATCCAGTTGTCAAACAATACACAATCCTGCAACTCTGTATTCCTAAATCTTTATGATTTACTTTAAACAATACAAGAATGGCAGTGTGTTTTACCTTTACTCCATTATAAAAGAACTGGAAAAAACCCTCACTGGAAGCATTTCTGCCTCAATCTTTTCAATTAAAAAAAGAATACATCATAATAACTGCAATACTGAGTGCCATATGCTGAGAGTGAATGGACCAACAAAAACATATATTAAATATTATCTATATGTCTTTCTTTATATATCTGTATCTATATTACAAAGATATGCATCTGGAGCAGTTCTCCCCAGACCTCCGCTGAAAACTGGCCTTGTTCCAAGTCTGACCATATATGTACACAAATGTTAAATAAAATACAAAATTGCACCTCTATACACTATGCACGATCTACAACAAGCTCCCCAACAGGCAGTGTAGGAAATGCTGAAAAGGATTAACCAGTGATGAAAAAGAAGGAAATTGGGATAAAGTGAATGGTAGCTAAATATCTGGCATAGTGAATCAGGTCATAATGAATAGTTATTTACTGTAGCAGGTCACAGTCAAATCCATATTTTGTGAAGGGTGGTACCAGAGTGGGGTAATTAAATGAGCTTAGTCATGACAAAAAAACACTGCTAAAAAGGTAAGTTGTGGTCAGTTTATATATATAAACCAGCACATATGAAATACTCAATGTTAAATTACATTCCCATTCTACATCCAAATTACATTCCCATTCTACATACATGTGTTTGCTGTGAGATACAATGAATATTCACAAGTACTGCAAACTGAAAACAAATTCACCTATTTTATAAAGTCACACTACAAATATGACAATCTACCCCATTTTTACAAAGTTCACTGCTGCACATTAAGTATCCAACATAACTCAGACCCACAGATACACAGAGCTATTCCTCCACAATGGCGAGAATGCCAAGTGAATTCAATTATTTTTTTCATATATGTCTTAATTGATAGGTATTTTTAACTTCAGCAGCGTGTGATCTACAAAACCTACCGCCACTACCAAATACCTTTGCAGATAACTGCAGTGAATAACTTTCATAGCCAGTCTGTGTATAAATATCACGCACTTAGTAAATAAAGCACATGTGTACAGTATATTAAAAACAATTGTAACATCATTCTCAAAGCAGAGCAGAATCTCAACAACTTGTTACAAAATTTCTGGGTGTTAGCAACTCAACAAAAACTAGAACTGGTACAGTATGAGAAAACAGACTCAAATCATAAAAATAAAACTATAACTGTTCTGTAATAGAAGTACAAGTTTGAATTCAAAATGCATTTTAGGAAGAGTTAAGAAACTAAACTGACTGCATTCTTACAGTCATGATACCTCAGCAGACACAAGTTTTAATTTGTTCAAAATGCTAAAGTCACAAGAGTTTTAATTTGTTCAAAATGCTGGAGTCCGTGATGCACACAGCATGCTACATTATTATCTGGCTAGCTTAATTATCTTTTCGTAAAAATGAGATTTTCTGGACCCTAACAACATTTAAAACATCTGCAGAAAGTTGGTACCTGAACCTTTATTTTATTAATTCTTGTTATTACCTGGCAAGATTCACGAGGTACAGTTGTTGAGAAACATCCTCACTATAGATTACCTTGTGGGTCTTAAAAATAACAGCAATTGCCAAGCCAACTGCCTCAACAGCATTTTAAACCAAAAATAAAATGCACACTTTAAGTGCATGCATGCATGCAGTTACAAGCTGTTAGGCTCACTCACACACATCTTTCCTCATTCGTATAGATTACCCTTTCAGTCCCACACCACTCATATCCTTTCTTGTTTCATGAATATCCACATTTTGTGGGATTTTTAATCCCACCATTTTCATTTCAGATGAGGGGGCGAGGTGACAATGCTAACCGCTGCGCAACTAAAGTTATTTAAGACAGCTTTCAGCTTCAGTGCCATTACTAAAAAGTAATTTTCGTTTACTGATTAATCATTTTTCTGCTGAACTTGTACATTTATATTATTGAATTAATTTGAATATATATATAATTTACTAGTACAGTTTTTCATCCAACTTGAAAAAAAATATCAGATTCCAGAGAACAGATAGCCTTCATGTACTGACTTTAACAGGGGCATACAGTACATTTTTTGGAAGCAGAAAATGAAAAGCGTACTTAAAAAAAAAAGTAAAACCTATCCCAAGCTCTATATTTTTCAGAGTTAAGCTTCAACTTGCTCTGGAGAGCTGCAAAATCACCCATCTCTCCAAAAGGATAGCTGATCTCTTCTTACAAATGAGATTTCCCAGATGAATTACAGTAGAATAAAATGCAGATCATTAAAACAAACAAATTTTTGACCGGGAATCCCTAACATAAGCGTGAGAGAGAACCTGCCCGATGAACAGTACATATATTTGAAGTTGACTTACCTTAAGCCAAACAAAAGCAATGAAGATAAGGCACAACTGCACAAAATAAATCCCTAGAATTGCTGTTTGTAGCCCGCGTGGTGAATAGAACCACCGATGAGGATATAGAGCAGGGGATGGGAATGGAACAACACTGTAGGGGGCTTGCTACGTACCGTGGTGGAAATCGTGCTTTGGACTACAGAAGTGGGGGAGGGTGCAAATGGGACACTGAAACTAAACTAAAGTTAAGAAATGCAAAGTAAGCTAAGAAATGCGAAGTAAGTTAATTCCACTAATTGCGCCCTTTATAAGGCTGGCCTGTACGGCGCCCTAGGAGGTCACCTAGTTCGCCCATGCCTTAGGCCGGCCATGACTTGTTTGGTCTGACCATAAAGTATTCTCTTTCGAGATAAAACTGAAACTAGAGACCCCTTCCACCCAAGGTACCTTTACAAATTTCTCTAAGACAAACTACCTACTCTTGTTTTTCAGTGACAAGCTTCAAATCCGCACCAAACCCAGTTAACTCCACTGAATAAATGGGAATATACACCACCACACTATAGTAACACAAACAGCTGCAGTAATGCAGCTTTACACTTTAAGAATAAGCACAGGGCAAAAACAAGATTTCCAGTAAAAGGAAAAGAATTTTGACCAAAAGTAAGAAGAGTAATTCCCTGAAACGAACAAACTCAGGAGCTTAATAAAATCTACCAAAGACAAGTTTTAGTCTAAATAGCTACCCAAGCCAAAGAAAATCACAAGTCCTTTGGTAGTTATTTATTTACTATTTATTTTATTTAACATTTGTTAACTGGGAAAATCCGACTTGGAATTAAGTCAATTTTCAGAGGTGGCCCAGGGAGAAATGCTCCAGATGCATGTCTTTGTTATGTCTGTAATATCAACACAGCAAAGCACTGCACTAATTGTGAATGATGTTACCTACACTGAGGCTGAAGATATATCAAACCTAGTGGCTGAAAAATTTAGGTCTAACTTTAATTGCCCCCCAATCTGTCCCTCAAGATATACTTGAAACTGGCTCGCCTCCAGCTATCAATCTAGACCAAGTCCTAAAAGCACTATCAAAAGCTAAAAATACTGCATCAATGGGTTTTGACACTATATTTGCTGCATCTTAAATAGCATGAAACACAACTTAGCCCCACTCTAACAACACTGTTCAGTCTCAGCCTCCATTAAGGTTTTGTACCAAGTAAATGCAGAACAGCGAGTCATTCCCCTGCATAAGACAGGATCTTCCACACATCCATAAATCTTACCAGCCTCATATGCAGGGCTATGGAAAGACTTAACATAGATCTAATCAATAAGGACATAGGGAGCCTCCAAACACTAAAGCTGTCTCCATTTGGCTTAATCAAGGACAGGTCATGCTTATTCAAACCAAAGCAATAGCTGAAAGTAAAACAGTACACACTGTATACCTCAACCTGGCCACAGATTTTGACATAATCCCCCACTCAGGCATAGTAGAAAAGTTAAATAAACTCGGAATAAACCCCTCTGTCACCCACCAGTCATAGATTATAATGCCTCCTTTGGCATGTACCTGTCCAGACACGTGCAACAACTGGAATGCCCACAAAGACACCTTACTAAAAGGATACAGGGCCTAAAAAAATATGTCCCTACATGAACTGACTCAAAGCCCTTCTCCTATACTCCATATCCTACATACTGCTTAGAAGTGTCCTGTGTCTAGCATACAAGGCATCCTCCGACCCATTACAAACAGATTTACTGCACATCAGCAAGTCAAATGGCACCAGAAATACTCAGTCTAGGGATCCAAACCTCTTTTGCAATATCTACAGAATGGTTTGGAGGGACAGGTATATCTTGCAAAGGATACCACTGCTCTTGAACAGACTCCCTATCCCTGTAAAACAAAGCTCAAGAAGAAACTAAGATCTGTGGATGGGTGTTAGAAAATGTAGCCCAGAAGTGTTCCCAGTACTACTAATGGTCAGGGACAGCTCCTAAATTCTTTATCCAATGTATGGGTCCCTTCAAATTATCTATGGCATATTCCCAGTTATTCTCATTAGGGGTAATATGCAATTATCGATCATGGGATGGGTAAGACCAATCTTTAACCAAATGGGATAGGTTAATTCAAGCAGCAAAAGGGAAATTAACTAAGCTTAAATGGCCTGCAAGGGCAGCTAGAGTAGTACTTATGAACCAATGACAGACAGGAAAAAGGCAAGAGGAAACGAGGGCATCCTGCAAATACATGGATGGATTGTGTGAGAGAAGACCTGTGATAGACAGGAGAGTGGCACTGAATCGACATATGTTGTGACAGTTGATGTGATGCTCTGACCCCATGTACACAATAGGAAAAAGGGGGTTGTTGATGATGATAATTCTGTGCATGCAAAACAAGAAGCAAAAGACAGCTGCTGTTCAAACACTAAGGGACCCATCTTCCAACCCCACAACAAAGGCACCTCCAGTCTGCAGTAGTGAAGACAGTGCTTATGGGCGATACCCACTAGTGTAAGGACTGAAAGACTGTACTAAATTTAGGTAAATTAGATATGAAGGAAGACATTTCTGAGACCTGCAGCAAAGGTATGTTATAGTTAAAGCTCATGGAGTCATATCTAAACAAGTGATGTCTCTGAAGCTTGACACACAAATAAAAATATTTAAAAAATAGTAAGGACACAATAAAAATAACAAACCCATCAGAAAACCTACAAAGAAAGAATGAAATTACATAATTAAAACCTGTCAGGGCCAGTCCTCATAACAAAGAAGCCAATGTCCACTCACAGTAACTGGAAGTACAGCACTCCAGAAGCTATACAAATTCTGCATGTGATATACAATGTGGTCGTATGCAGCCCTATAGCAGTGACACCAGTTTCTTTCAATGGAGTTCACCATCATGCAAATATTCTTCTCAGGAGTATCGTAATTTAATGTTCATGTTTATTTGCTTTCAGAGAAACAGAATATAAGCAACTCACTGAAAAGACTTCTGTTGTTATTACACAAACCTGATGTTTAATATTCAAATACATTTCTTGAGCTTTTTGGAACATGAAGCATGAGTTTCTATACACAAGTCTTGCAGTATAATGAAGGTTGAAGGCACTCGATGATTTCTTTTTGATATGGCAAAGAAATGCTGTACAAACGTTTATTACAGACATTTAATAACAACCACCACAATGAAGCTTTTAATGTATAAAATGCCTTGTTTCATGCTCTGTGCTTGTGATGTGGTTACATTAGTTAAGGTTGTGCAGATAGAAAGCAACCATGATTAATTCAAAAAGAATGCAAAATAAGCATTGTCTACACCTCAAAACGAATAACTAAGATGTGCAAGAAAGCAAGCAAGCGTAAGCAAAATAATGACAGAAACATCAAAGGCAAAAACCCAGCGCAGAAAAAAATCCGTGAGAAATGAATAAAATACAGACCTGATAGTATTTAATTATTCATAATGCTCACAACAGTTTCTAAAATCTTATCCTACATTTTAAATGGTTCCTGGTCAAGTGCTATAGAGGGTCAAAGGCATAATGTGATCCTCCAGAATACAAGAAATAATAAAATATATCTAATGAAGAGGGTTTTCACATCCATCAGTGAAGGCAGTACGTTTTAGGAAGAAGTACAAACTCAAAGAAAACATGGAGATAAATTCTTACTGTAAATCATCCAGGGAATTACAGAGGTATTTGTCAAAATAATTTCTAGTAGTAAATATTAACACCCAATATAATGACCAAAATACTCTACTGACTCAAATATGGTGTAGCTGTATGAATCAGCATTAAATAATCATGTATAATGATTAAAGAATAACCTGATCCCAAGTAACAGTGCACTTATTTGGAACAAATGATTAGCAACGTAAAATTTCAAGTCAGATAATAAGTAGCAGAGCTCTTACTTGCACATTGCTACTCATGTTACTAGAAATTGCCAGTCACTATGTATTTTGCATATTTCCTAAGTGTTTAATGCAATATGTACAAAAAGAAAATCAGTCAGTCCCAGGTTCATAACACAAATAAACATGGTATAAGTACAAATCAACTTTATTGAGCTCCTTTATCCCAAACGCAATAACAGGAAGTCACCTGAATAAAAAACACAACTAATGTGCCAAATCTTAAAGACAGCACTAAAAATTATGTGACCAAGTTCTTATGTAAACATACCAGTGAAAGAGCATTCTAACTTAGTGGTACAGTACATCTCCGTGTAAGTACACTGCCAATTAATATGCTATTATAATACTAAGAAACCTGACTGCATTTTTTTATCTGCCACTCTAATTATTTGTATAACATCCTACTCATCCCATCCAGGGTTAACAGAGACCTTTTCCAGGATAAAAAAAAAATCTGTTAAAATCAAAACAATTCTTAAAATAAATGTACAGTGCATTCCTATCACCACTTTTTAATAGCATATACATGTTGGGCCACCCTTTGTTGTAAAAAAATCTTTCTGTTTTACCAATACAGAATGACTCAAAATTGATATTTTACTGTATATACACAGATATATTTATCTTGTACCCCAATATTTCTAAGATAGTCTGTCAAGGTGACATAGTGACCCTCATAAACATAATAGCATTGCCTACTTGTCCCACATTTTTTAATTACACACTTGTGATGTTTCACTCCTTTTCATTGCTTCACTATCACTTGAAAAAGTCATGATCAATGAGATGGTAACACTTACCAATATTTATTTTGCCACTTTATCCAGCAATATTTTGGGGTATTTTGGGTTAAAACATTTCAACCAGTGTGTGCCCATTTCCTTCCTAAACTCTGCATCATAAAAGACCAGTTTGGATAATCTAACCATTTGTCCTTTACCTATCTTACATATTAAATACCACGGGTGGTTACTGTCATAATGCAGAAAGTAATTACAATATGTGGGCTTCCTATAAATGTATGAACTAAAACCCTGATTACCTGTATCTTTATTCCCTGTAACATGTAAAATATCAATTGAAAAGAACAGTTAATAGAAAATTCTACAAACTCTATTGTAGCATTAAAATAAGATAGTAACCCCATTAACTTCTACTGAACCTTTCCATAAAACAAAAATGTCATCCTACAATTTAAACAAGTAACAACCTTGGGTCAAAAACTACTGCACCCACTGCCACTCCTCTGGTTTAAAGAAACAGTTCATCTTACAAAAAAAAAAAAAAATATATATATATATATATATATATATATATATATATACATACATACCTCAAGACCATTTCCATAAATTACCAAACCAGACTGATTTCTCCACCATAAATTACCAAACCAGACTGATTTCTCCACCATCAGTCTTTTCAGAGAATAGCAGGGCTACCATAAACCATTCTAACACCACTGTGTGGCAATTTTAAGGCTGAATTATTTTATTCATCCTGAAGCCAACAGAGTAGAGGATCTTGAGTATGGTATATTGGTGCCAAAGCCTTGAAAGCTAATGATTCTTATACAATACAAGGAGGGATACAAGTTGGATCTGAATATGGTGCCGGTGACCTAGCATTGAGATGTCAGTCCCCAAGATTCATCTGACTCCGAAAGTCTTTGAGTCGAGTGCATCCAATTCAAAATCCAGTGAACAGATATGGAAAGACCAATATGCTCCAAGGGAATAGAATCCAAGAGAACAGTTAGCTCCAAAAGCTACTGGTGCTGAAGCATGGACCAGGGAAGGAGCACAAATAGGATATGAAGGGCCAGCCCTATCATCCTCGAGGAGGAGGGAGATAGAATGACACTCATCTCAATCTGAGCCTATAAGAATGCCCTCATCATGTGATCCTAATTAGTCCAAATGTACTCCTGAAGGCACGAAGGGAAGAAGAGGAAGGAGGCCAAGATGGAAACCTAGACAGTTTCCTCTCAGAAGAAGTTCAGCTATATATTCTCTTTGTAGATCTTCTGTATATCACTGTTGGCTCAGAGGCTATTTCCTTATGGATTATGATTTCAGACATGAATGCAGGAAATGGGATAGGGACAGCTAAGTATGCTGACATACAAACCGGGTACCTCAATTATATAAGGAAAATCGGCTAAAGTTTTCTAAGATACAAAATACAAACACCTGGTGCATTATTAATACTCCCACCTTTAATTGCAGCAAATTGGAAAACAGGACATAAATTATGATTACAAAATAAATAGTCAAATCATAAAAAGCACACCATAATTAAAGATCAAAGAACAGTGCTCATAGGATCATAGGAAGTTACTAGCCTATTGGCCCTGTGGCTGTTAAAAGCTTAGCCAAGAATTTAGCCCATGTTCCAACAAGTCAGCACCTGATGCCCCCATCCAGCATGGACACAGGTGGAGTCCCAGTGGTGTATTTTCTGTTCCTCATCCAGTTATCTAGGTTGCACTCAAAAAGCATTAATGAGGTACTCTGCTTGATGTGGAGCAGGAGTCAATTGCACACAAGGGGGAGTCTTTGGGACACAAATGTGTCCTGCCAACAAGTCCTACTGATGACACAGACCAGGTTGAGGTCGCATGTGTGGATTACTCGAGAGGAGCTTTACTTGCGGATATGCAGCAGTCCCATCAAGACAGGGTCTGAGACTGCTTTGTTTGCCAGACAGAGGTCACCTCTGAGGAATCTAAGATACTGAATAGAGAGACAGGGCCTTTAGCCTATCTGTGTAGGGTATATGTTTGAGACCCTGGATTCTCCTGGTGAGGAACCTCTGTGGTCTCTCCAGCTGTTGCACATGCATTGTGAGGTACATGCTAAAAGGGGCATTGTACTCAATAATGGTTCTTATAAGGGAAGAACACAGGTATGTTATGACCACCTTGTCCCCGGAAGAGATGCCCTTACTAATGAGGTGGGCCATGTAGAAAGCCTTCCGCAACTGAGGCAATATGGTTGTCAAAAGCTATCAACCTGGGTGCCCAAGTCCCTCATGACTGACTACATGCTCAGGACCTTGTTATTAATGTGATCATTTGTAGGGACATCACTCTCCCCCAAAGGGGATGATGATGCATTTTTTGGCATTTAGTTTAAGGCGATGTTTCTGGAACCAGTCATATGTTTGGTGAGACCCTCTTGGAGGATGTCCACATCACTAGGGGAACTGATGACAGTGCCCAGCTTACAGTCATCCGCAGACTTGGTCAGCCATAGCCCATTAGTTTTGGCCTGCATCTCAGAAAAGTATATCCCAAACAACAAAGACCCCAAGACCGATCCCTGGGGTACACCATTCATTACGGGTTGACTACTTGAGGTGGCTTCCCCTATTTTTACTTGGTGGGTTCTATCAGTGGGCCAATTTGCTACTCATCTGGTAACATACAGATTGACGCGTAGTTGAGAGAGTTATTCTATTAGAATATTATCGAAGGCTTTAGCCAGGTCAAGGTAGGTGGTATACACCATCTTCCCCTCGTTCATGGCTTTGTTGACTGTCTCAAAGAAGTCAACCAAATTTAGCAGGCATGACCTCCCCTTGATGAAACCAAACTGTGTGGAATCAAGGGTTTGGAGGTTGCCAATGTCCTTCTAATGAGGTCCATGATAATCTGCTCCATGGCCTTGCAGATTAGGCTAGTTAGGCTGATGGGTCTATAATTTCCTGGATAGGTGGATGCTCCACCTTTGTGCAAAGGGATGACAGTGGCTGTCGTTCCACTTGGCTGGCATGATGCCAGTATTCAGGCTTTGGTTGAATAGAGTGCCTAATGGTGTTGCAAGTTCCTGTCTGAGTTCACGTAGGATGCAGCCTGGGATGTTATCTGGTCCCATGGAGGCTGTATTTTTGCCTTTGAGAGAGAAGTGATACCTTGCTCCCTAGAGATAAGAGGAGGGGGCAAGTGCTGGGCATGTCCTGATTTACTGATGGTGGGGAAAAAGGGGTAAGGTTTTCACTGAACCTGTCTGCCAGCAGGTTGGCTATATCTATGGCGTTTGTGCATGTGGAGTCCTTGACCACCAGTTCTGAGCAGATCTGGGTGCTTCCCTTGAGATTGCAGACATATGTGAAGAATGCCATGTGATTGTCTGTAGTAGATGTGGCCAGTTTGGACTCAAAGTTTTCTTTCATGGATTTTACTAGTGCTCTTATTTGCTTGTTCAGACTAAGGAGAGATTGCTTCCAATTAGGCATCTGCTCCTTCTTGATCCTGGACTGCAGTTTTTCCTTTTATTATAGAGTTTATTTATTGCAGATGTCCACCAAACAGGTTACTCTTCCTTGAAGAGGAGGATTTTGTCCTGTTGGGTATTCCTGATTCCATGCAGCTATATAAGTGCCCGTATGCTACTTGGGTGCAGGCTTGGGCACATTTGCCAGTTCCTATGGAGAGGGAGGGAGCTGTGAAGCCATTTATACCTTTCCTCAGGAGGTTGGAATCAGCTTTCGAGAAGTTTTTTTGTTTGACCCTATCTAGGGGGTGGTCAGGGGAGATGGTAACTTCAAAAGTCACTGCTTTGTGGGCGGATCTTACCAGGGATACTGCAATGGTCACTCATGTTGGTTAATACCAAGTCCAAGATATTTTCACCTCTTGTGGGGGTGTCAACCAGCTGGTCCAAGGCATTTGCATTGATGGAATCAAGGAATCTCTGGGCATTTGTTATTTGGCAGGAGTAATTCTTCCAATCTATGGTTGGATTAGGGTAAAATTAGGGTAAAGGGGTGAATCTTGATAGATTTGAAGAGGTCCAGATAATGGGCATCGAGTCAAAGTTGGGGGCCTATTGACCAGTGCAATCTCTGCCTTGTCTTCAGAGTTATTAGTGACTCAGTAATCCAGGATCTTTTTCTACCTCTACAAACTAAATAGCTCCACAAGTACCAGGAGAAGGGACTGAAACCTTCACCAGCAGATAAATAAAAATAGGGTGAAATTATAGGTTCATTACACAGTGCCTCCCCCACCTCTGGAATGGTCTCCCACTTCAAATTAAGCAAAGTGATACATTACCCCATCAAATTTTCCAGTTCCCCATTTGAAGTCAGAGTCAGATCATAAGCAGGAGCCCAGGTCATGAGAATGGCCCCTCTGGTGATGGGGGGAACAAACTAGCAAATTCAGAAATTCTCACTCTCTGTTGAGGGTTAAGCCTCAAGGTTTAACCCTTGACAGGGGGTTAAGTGAGAATTTCTGAATTTGCTAGCTCCCCATTTGAAAGGGAACAGCCATAAATCCACCCCAGCTATTTTGGCCTGGTCCTCCTCAAGAAAGGTAGGATTCAGATTGAGGGTGGGTACTGGCACAAGACTTAACTGCCTTGTACTTCCTCTATCATCTTTCAAAATCAGAAGCCTTCCTCAACTCTCAGAACAGCAGCATATTGAGACTTCCTGATCTCTCTGATCTCTTCCCCCATTTACTTACAAAAAGGATTTCCTGCCTGGCACCAGTATGAAGGGGTAGTTCAGACAGACTGGTCAAAATATCCTTTCAACCACAGCATGGACTACAGAGTAGAAACACTAACAGAAATCTGAGAAGAAAAAAATTGCACAATATACTACATATTATTTGCAACTAACATAACTGGACTAATTAAAGTATTTTAAAACAGTTAAATTAGATATACTTATGCAACTTATAGTGAAGGGACGTGCTGTGCATACAGTAGAACAGCAAGGCAACAGGTTTAAACAGTAGTGTTACAAAACAAGTGACACTACACAGAAATAATAAACAGAGATGTAAATGCATTAAAACATAGTGCTGAGCTACATGAAAATGAAACAAAATATAAATGTTTGTAATAAGCAGCAAGGCTATTGCCTTAAGGGCTTGAAAGTAATCAAGCATGGATTACAATAGCAGCTGATTAGGTTGAGGCTCGTGAAAGGCATCTAGACTGTACTGAGGCTGGGCTGAAAGGTGGGTAATGAGTGAGGTTCTGAAAGTGGCTAAGGCTGCAAATATCAAGTGTAATGGTGTCCCAAACAGCATGAGCTACTCTGGGAGAACAGGTGTTCGGTTGTTTAAGTACACTCCTAAGAGAAAATGGACTGAGAAGTACAGTTAGTTTGCTGGCTAAGACAGAAAAGAAGTTTGTAGAAGGTAGCAAAAGGCAGGCTACACAGACTTGACTGGTTAGAAGCTTACTAGGGAACTGTATGTTTTGTGGTTTTAGAAGGTAATCCTGCTCTGTTTCCAAGAGTAAAGATGGAAAGTGTCTACTCAATTTCAGCATTATGAGAGATTCTGCAATACAATAGCTGGAGTTGGTGGGTGAGATGACTGGTGAATGCAAAGCACTGCTTTAACTCTGAATAGGGTTTTAGCTACAGTGATATCGACTTGCTGGTGGAAGTTAAAGGACTGAACAAGGGTCACATCTAGGTGTCTGTAAGGAGGTGATGGGGAATTGTTGGTATATCCTATTATGTCTTGGTGTGTTCCAAATATCGCAGTCTCAGTGCTGGTGACAATGAGAATGATACTGTTATGTAGTCAAAGGTGTTGGCTGTTAATATTTCGGAATCCTTTTTACACTATTAATAAAGGACTAAGTCATCTACATACAGAAATGGTTTTAACTGAAAGGGAAATTACTAATCTAGAGAGATTACTGTACTGGGCAAAGAATGCAGCCTTGCACTATCCTAGATGTAAGAGTGATGCAGAAAACATAACAGACCCTCTGAATTCATTCACCTGATAGTGAAATCAGAGAAAGCAAGGTAGGATAGCTTGTTTAAAAAAATCAGAGGTTATTTTATATTGACAAATACAGCAACAGTTAGAAAGCCTTTTTCCATACTGTAAACATACAATCAGTAGTGTGAGGATTTGTAGTTGGAAGGAAACATTTCTTGCAGGTATTCGTACAGAATACCACTCTAACAAAAAAAAAAAAAAAACTCATTGGTTATAGGAGAGTCACCTGCTGGCTATCAAATTTACACAATAATGGAAGCAAATCTACAGGTGCAAATGTTATGGCTTAGTACAAACCTGAGAGGAATATTTAGTGGCTTGCATGCCATTTCTTAGCAGGCAACTGTGCAACATGCACAGTAAAGCACAGCAGGAAAAAATGGCTTTGAATACAAAACTTCAACACTGAGGTCAAATTTAGATGCAGGAAAGTTAACACTAATGCACCAGAGAGAGAAGTAGAGAGAAGTGGTGTTGCAATTAAATGACTCCACAAACAGAATGGATTTTTAGAGATAGCGGTACCAGTCTTATGGTATCTGAAGTTATGGGTCACAGTGCTCACTCACTGACGTGTTCTGTCCGGTACATTTGGAGACTATTTTAACTAACAGTACATGTACAAGCCGAACCTCCTCAGCAAAAAACATCCTCCCTGCATGAAGTTCAGGGAAAAAGAAACTATAACTATCAGAAACTATTTTTAAAATGTTTGTAGCTTCAAGAAATGCACCCCAGAAAGCTGTGTAAGTCAGTTTTTAATAAATAGATGCTTTAAAAACAGGGTTATGGCCTGACAGATTAATATCCAGGAAAGCCACTGCTAAAGGATACACAGTGACAGCATACAAGAAGGGATGCAGAATGGTAACACTGCCAAGGATGGGAGGGTTTCTACACAGAAGAAAAGTAACACCCTCAAATTCATCTGTGTTACCTTTACGGACTTCTAGCACTACTCTTACGAATGTACTGTATTTACATGAATGCTTACTTTGTTCCTAGAAAAGTTTGCAACTACTTGCTCCAACACTGTGTAATATTTTTACTGCACTATTAATCTTTCATGCTATTTGTTCCTCAAATTTATTACTCATTTTTATACTGTTGGTAAATATTTTATAGCTTGTATTATGTAGCTTTTCTCCCCGGGTCCCCACTAAAAATGGGTCTTGAATGGCCCAGCTGGAACTTCCTGTTAAAAAAAGTGCATCAAATAAAATAAATATAAGTGTGAGTGTTTATGTGTGCATATATACATTTCTTTTCAAATGTATTGTGCTCAATATACTCAATATCAATCACACTCCAGCCAAGACTTGATTTGATAAACCTCAGAAACAGGTTTTAACATGGATCCTGCAGGGAGGGGGAATCCATGTCTCCATGACTGTTTCTGTTTGAAAAAACAGACTACTACCATATAAATGCCTGCAAATATAATTCACATTTAATTTCTTAAATTCATTTCATACCTGTTTATGGAGAGTAAATAAACAATTTGGTAAATGTAATAAAAAGATCCAGAAATACCCCAGAAAGCAGAAAATGAAACTGAGAGAGGACAAGTATCCATTCTATACATGGAGAAGGTGGAAATGAATAAAAAAAGGGAAATATCTAACCGTAATTTAAAAAATGGATGAAAATGTTTCAAGTCACTAAATTCATAAGAATGACCACTTTTGAGAGTTAATGTATTAGAAATTTGAAAAGCTTCAAAACAGTACAGTTGTTCAAAAGTAATTAGTCATTAACACACATGATGCGAATGAAGATTAATGTCACTGAAAGAAAATAAAAGTAATGTACTCACAGTAAATAAGCTCTAGATGAGCAGGTCCACCCTCATCAACCAGAAGGACTTAGATTGTAGGTTTTTAGTCAGCTGAACATGCAAAACTTTCCAAGGCTACCAGACCCTCCCTATACCCGTCATACTCTATGATCTAGTTTCTTATCAAGATCTTAGGTGGCTCACATACAAGGAAAACACAGTACAAACTATCATAAACAATTACAAAATCCAACAACAAAAAAAAAAAAGTATCCTCTATCCTCGTGTGTCAAGAAGTGGAGGATAAGGAGGGTGGGCATGTTGATGAGGATGGTGCTTATGCAGCTGTATTGCTACAGTAGGCACTTAACTTTTATACTAGTGTTGAGGAGGTTCAACTTCATCAACCGGAAGATCAGAGTCCAAACCATATCCTCCCTGGTGGTCACTACAGCAGTACTGATCAAATGATTATGACTCAAAAAGAAGACCAGATTCTGTAGAACACATCCAGCGTATAGTGTCTTGCTAAAGTATTCAGAGAAATACATTTAGCAGCTGCAAAAATATAATTTAAGACTAGATCCACTGGAGTAAGAGATAAAAGCCTGGACTATGAACTAGGTGACCAAGGTTCAATAAGTTGCGTGGATACCTGTCAGAGTTGCTGCTGGGGCAGAAGGGAATGCTCACCTCCCCTCAGGATTGAAGCGTATGCCAACATATGCCAAAATACTTAGTGCTTTTGTCCCTCAGTTGCCCGGGACTTCATCAGAGTGTAAAAGAGCAATCCTGGTGCCACAACAGGTTTAAGGTATGAATTATCCAATCACAGCTTTTCACAACTTATTTGACTGTTCAGCCTTAATGGACTAGAACAAGAGATAGAAAGTATGTTACAATCATACTCCCCTGGTTAACTCTCACCAGTACACTGTTCTAATAATCTAACTTAGGGTCTACACCTTAAATTTTCCCTGGAAATTCTGATAAACATTTCCCCTGAATAGCTAAATATTAGATAATTAACCATTACTAAAAAAAAAAAAAAAAAAAAAAAACAGTAAAACATTTTGTTGCCGTCTTAATGCCTAATATTATTGACCTATCTTTTTTATTTTTCTTAATAACTTGTAAAACTGCACATTATGGTATACAAAGTTGGGCATTGCTGTGTGTTTATTAGATGTCTAGAGCTGTTTATGTATGTAAAATTTCCTTGTATGTAATGTACTTGGAGCTTTTCTCCCCAGACCTCTGCTGAAAATGGATCTGTGTCCAGTCGAACTTTTCCCCTTTTTAACAAATGTAAAATGAAAGTAATTGCATATCAAAATAAATAAAATTACAATAAAAATCTTTACAAACAACAATGGACAGTAATGTATACTTAAACATTAAAAAAAATGATAGTATGTATTACACACATTCTTTTGGCTCGCTAAAACCAATTATAATGCATGTGCCCTATGTTTTACCACACTGATTAAAGATACATGGTCACTGATACCTGGTGGGACAGACGCATTTAATTTTAACTTCCACACTAGTTCTTTACACTGTAATAATGTCTCAATGTCAGCTCCTCTGTCACTATAGAGAGTTTTATCGATAACAAAAAATATAAATGTTTTTAAAAGAGCTGCAAGTTTACTTAAATCATTTTTCTTTTTCGTTTGATGTCATATAAATGGTCCCTATTTCTGTATCTCAATCTCCTTATACTTTTACCAAAATAAAATGCTGGACATGTCACAACATAAACAACTCCTGTTGGGTCACAATCATATGGACACGGCATGGAATGCTCCTGCGACATCCCTCCTCTGGGCCAGTAATCAAGGAGCTTCAATCCTCACCAGTGACACCAGTGGGGAACATGCACAATGAGAAAAATTTAGACATACACAAGTATTTTCAGATGCAGCTCTCTGTACCTAGTACAATTTCCCTTAAGAGTAGACAGGGAATGCACACTCCAGTCCTGGGGCTGGGCTTTCTTTCCAGGCCGCAAATAAGACTCCCCACTGACCACTAGAGAGCTAAGTCCTTAACCTGGTGTTCCAAGCCAAGTCCACCACCACTCTCTCTGTGAAGTCAGTGCTCTCAGTGTCCCTGTTCAAAGTAGATGATACACACAAACACTCTCTTGAGATTTGGATTTTCACACACATACCTGGGAAAGGCTGGCAGAGCTTACCCACTCTGACACCTCCACCCAGACTATAAGGTAGATTCACTGCCACCAGAACACCCAAAGTCAGCTGCTTTAAGGCCCTTACAAGGGAACCCAATTACAATTAGTAAAATTAATACTTATGCAAATGGTAGTATCTGACAACGTAGCAAGACTTTCAGGAACATGAAGCCACAGTCACAAAAAAATGAAAGTACTCTCAAAGGTTAAATATTTTCTAAAAGACCAACCACAATGAAATGTTTAGATATATTTAATAATAATACAAAAAACATGAAAATACTGAGTATCTATTTACAATAAACACCAGAGTTTCACTCACAGGAAATATAAAAAACAACAGATAGAAAAACTCAGACACAGAAAAAAAATATTTAGCTAATCTCACTATATTTTCCTAACTGACTGAAAAAATGACTGTTCCCTAGTTACTTAATAAAGCAGGGCAAGTGTCTGTTGTGTCAGGCCCCCAAAAAGGGTGCACACCTCACGTCTCTTACTTGTATTCAAATAAAATTTCAGTGCTGACTACAGAATGACATCAGACCTGAGCACCTGACTCTGTGGGGTTCCCACACTACTCCCTCAGTAAAAACCGAGCAGCATCTGGAACCGATGTGTGACAATACACACAAAGAACTTTAGCTAAAGTTTATAACCGCATCTGGAAACTGTAAAGCAATTCTTGTACTTCTATCCTTCCTGCAGAGACTAATAAGCTATTCTCTCACACTCCAAGGTAGCAATTAGTTCACCACCCACCCCAGGCTTTTTACAGACATTACATCTATTCAGACCTGTAGATAACGTGGAAAAACCTCAGGACACACCACGAGAAGATGTTAATCTGTTTTATTCAGTAAGCATAAAAATGGTAAAAAAGATAAGCGCTTTCACGTGCTAGGAGCGCACGCTTCATCAGATCTCATTTAATGCCATAAACTGCTTCTCTTTTAAATAAATTAAAACCAATAGCAATTCATGCCCAATCAAGGGATGCTTAATCCAAATGACAGCTGTACATAGTCATTTCCCTTTTTAATCAATTATGTTACCCCTAGATCCGCTCATACATATCACCATGATTTCATTGCAACATAGAGATGTAAAGCAGTTGCAAATTATCAACGTTTACTAGTCATAACATATTATTACAAAGTTTGAAAATTGCAACGATTGATCACATTTCTGAGTGGTTACTAATGTGTTGAACTCATTCATTGATTCAACATAACGTGACTTATCAAAAATCACAATTTCATGAATTGAATACTTTCACAACTTATTCCATTACCATATAACTTAAAAAATACTATAATATCAACAAGTGTAAGCTTCTTAATAAATGTCTGCATAAAAATATTACATAAAAAATATATCATAAAAACTATATACATATTGCTTAAAGCTAACCAAGCATAGCAAATCACAATTTCATGCATTTTTCAGGCAGTGCTTTCATCACACAACGTGCTTAGTTTCAAATAATAGCAGAGACTAAAGCTGCCCTAACAATTGTAAAGATTATCACCCTATGTAAAAATTACCTACCAAACTTTTATAACTAGTTGCTTGTAGGAGTCTACACAGATGTTATTAGACGCAGATGACTGATAATCATAAATTATATTAATGATATTATTAATATTGAAAGCGCTATTTCGCCATAAACAATATCTCATGGCAGAAAACGCTTATTCAACAGAAGTTTAGAAGTATGCATTCACATCACATTTCTAACGACTCCATTCGTCAACAAAGTTAATAAATATGGTCACTAACAGAACCACGAAAGTCCAGAAAAATACAAAAGATATATAAAAAATATGTATATAAATATGAAGAATGTGTTCATTTTCAGGGACTGCCCCTTGGCCAGGTCCAATGATGTTAAATCATGAATTCTGGAAATTACACATTCTTATGCTTATATCAAGAATGAATCAAAAAATGAGTCAAAAAATAAAACTATTCCAGATAGGCGCTTGTTTCATTGTCAACAGCCAATCTGTTGCTTCATGCTACCCAACTGAATGCCTCTAATGTAAAAACCAAGTGCCTAACATACCACTTACAGTCCGAACTAATTCATCATCATTAGAACTAATCCATATAATCTACTTAGAACTGTACAAAATGTCAATCATAGTTCAAAAAACAAGACTTATTTAGATAAGGGCTTGTATCGTTGTTACCAACTAGTCTGTTGCATCATATAACCCGATTGAATACCTCCAATAGAAAGACTGATACCTAACATTCCACCTCCAGTCCAGGCTAGTTACTCATCTTTAAGGTTTATCCATATAATCTAGTTAAACTGTACAAACCTTCGGTCATAGACTCAAAGGTAGCTATATGAGCCTCATTATGCTCAGATGTAACATATTATGAAAAAGCAAATCAATCAAATTATGCTAAGCTAATCATATGTACATTTGTTTATATTGTTGATATATTATGGTAAAAACCTAAAAATGAGTTTTAGGATGATCAAAACAAAAATTATCTATCAATCAAAATAGGTTTCAACGATATAAAATTGTTGATACCTGGCTCAATATGGGCTCCTGTTTTAAAAATCCACTCTAGTTCTAGTTTAGCTAACTGGTTGGAATTGTCACCCAGCCTTTTACTTCTCCTTAAAGTTTGCAACACTCTAAACTTAAAATCATGCTCCGGATATACTCCAATATGTCTAGCTAGAGCGTTGGAATCTTTATTTTTCAGTATATCATAGCTGTGATTATATATACGGTCTCTCAACTTTCGGGTTGTTAAACCTATATAAAATGCTGGGCAATGCAGACAGTTTGCCATATAGATCAAGTTACTGGTGTTACAATCATAGTATCCCCTGGGTTCAAATTCAAAGATTCCATTAACATGTGTAAAGGCCTGAGTCGTGGTTATCCATTTGCACATGTTGCAATTTGTGCATGGAAAAGTGCCTAATTTCTTGTGCGGGCTGTATGAGTCTACCTTATTGAAATTCCTAGAGAATATCACTTTAAGATTATCACAGGTACGAAAAGTAAAAAGAGGTTTCATTCCAACCAAGGTTTTGATTTCTTCAGTGACTGTCAAAATGTTCCAATGTTTGGACACTATCTTTCTGATCTGTTCATTATCATTCGTGTATTTCATCACATAGGAAACTCTGTTCTTATTGAACCCACCTTGTTTCTGAAATGAACCTGTGTTGTAAGAATGAGTACGTGTTCTATTGTTAGTATTGTATACATTGGTCTGGGCATTCAATGAATGGTGGTGCAAGGTTCTCTGTCTTATCTCGTTGACCATGATTTCATCATAGCCTCTAGCTAAAAATATCTTAGTCATGTTGTCCGCTTCCTCTTCCAAAATGGTTGGATGCTGTATGATTCTATGTAACCTAGTGAATTGGGCTTTCACAATACCAGGATATACATGCCTTGGATGCATGCTGCTGGACTCAAGAATGCTGTTCCTCCAGCATTCTTTCCTGTGGAGTCCAGATTGAATGATGCCTTCACTGTCTATATACAGACAAACATCTAAGAAGTTAATTTGTTCCTCAGAATGTTGCAGAGTGAATTTCAAAAAGTCTGTGGTAGAGTGTAAATAATGGACAAACCTGTTCAACTCTTCAATAGTGCCTCTCCAAAATAACAGGATGTCGTCTACAAATCTTCTATATAGGCATATTTTATCCATCCATTCATTATTAAATAAGCAATGCGTTTCCCAATAATGTAATACCAAATTGGCATACGAATATATAAAATGAAATAAAATTTCAGTGCTGACTACAGAATGACATCAGACCTGAGCACCTGACTCTGTGGGGTTCCCACACTACTCCCTCAGTAAAAACCGAGCAGCATCTGGAACCGATGTGTGACAATACACACAAAGAACTTTAGCTAAAGTTTATAACCGCATCTGGAAACTGTAAAGCAATTCTTGTACTTCTATCCTTCCTGCAGAGACTAATAAGCTATTCTCTCACACTCCAAGGTAGCAATTAGTTCACCACCCACCCCAGGCTTTTTACAGACATTACATCTATTCAGACCTGTGAGATAAAATCTTTATGGCCTAAACCAAGTCATTTAATTTCAGGCTGTTTCTAATAAGGTTGGCTGGGCTTTAACCCCTTCCCTTCTAGTGCCCTGTTAAAATATATACATTTAATCAATTGAAACAATAGCATCGGAGATGCATGTATATTTCTTTTCTGTCCAGCAGGACCCACTGTTGATGCATTTTTAACACATGCAACTTTACAAATAAATTTTAAACACAAGCATCTGTACAAATCATTTTGACAGTCAAATGGACGTATAATTCTTTAGAAAACAGCTAGCTATGCTGGTATATATTACAAGTGCACTGCCCTAACTCCCTAGCACAGCTGGCTCTACCTCACATCATCAAACCTCTCTCCCCCTTGAAAACTCAAGCTAGTTTCTCATGTGACCCTGGAGAAACATTGCTTGAGAGAAATGAGCTTGTCTGGGAACACATTAACCCATACCCTGTCTTGACAGCCCATCTGCATTGGCACTGCTTACCCCACTATGGTGCTGCACTGTCATGTCATATCCCTGCAATCCTAGGCTCCACCTGAACTTGGCATTTTGCTGGCTGGCTTGATGCAGCCATGCAAAGGGATTGTGGTCTGTAACCACAGAGATGTTCTTTCCATACAGATAGGGCTGAAGTTTTTGTAGTGTCCATAGTATGGCTAGACATTCTTTTTCTATAGCTGCATAACATTCCTCCCTGGGTTGGAGTCTACGGCTGACATGTACAACAGGGTGCTCTTCTCCCTCTAAGGAAACCTGGCTGACTACAGCCCCCATCCCATGGATTGAAGCACCCACCTGCACAACAAATTATTTGCTGTAATTTGGTCTGGCAATCACACGGAGTCCTCCCTAAGCCCCTTTAAGTTTCTGGAATGCCTGCTCACAGGCTTGGTGCACACAATCTTATCTGGCCTGTTTTACCTCATCAAGTTTGTGAGGGGAGCAGCTATTGTACTATAATTGGGAACAAACTTTCTGTAGTACCCCACTGTCCCAAAGAATGCCCTCACCTGCTTTTTGAAAACAGGGGAAGGCCATGCCTGGATAGCTTCCACTTTGGCAGGTTCTGGCCTGACCTTACTACTCCCTACTCTATGTCACAGGTAGGAGACCCCTGCCATACCCACCTGAAACTTACTGGGCTGAATGGTCAACCTTGCCCTTTGCAGACTGCCCATACTTCCCTGACATGCTGAAGGTGCTCTTGCCAAGAAAGGCTGTAGATGGCAACATCATCAAGGTAAAAAGGCATAATCTCCTGCTCCTGCTAGGATATGATCTATGGAAGGGCGCTGGGACATTTTTCATCCCAAAGGGCATCTTCGTGAACTCATGTAATCCAAAAGGAGTCACAAAAGCTGACCTCCCTTGAGTGGTGGGAGTCAAGGGCACCTGCCAGTAGCCCTTGGTAAAATCAATAGTGGTCAGATACTTAGCCCCACGCAGCTGCTCTAAGGCTTCATATATTCATATGTCCTAAGCATGGGGTAAGCATCTGTGTGCCTGTTTAGCTTTCTGTAGTCCACACATAACTTTGTCCTGACATCCTTCTTTGGTATCAGCACCACAGGGGAGGCCAAGGGACTGCTGGACTTCTGGAATACTCCCAGATCCAACATTTCCTGTATCTCCTCCCACAGAGTCTGTTTGACTTGCTCAGACACCCTGTAAGGGGCCTGCTTGATAATTTTTTTTGGGTTCTGTTTCCACATGGGGGTGCACCGAGGTTTCCCAGTGAACATGTCCCCAAACTCCTATAGCACTGTTTAGATTTCTCGAACCTGAGTAGAGGCTAGCCGCTGGAAAATTGCTACCCCTTCCACTGAGGTGTCAGTCCAAGCCTCACTGAGGCAGTCAGTCAACACATCTCCCTCAGATTCCTCCTGCCATCCAGTGCAAATACTCAGCACAAGGGCCTCCCTATCATGGTAAGACTTCATCATATTAACATGGTGTGTCCCTGGCTCCTGCCTAGCAGTTTTACCATGTAGTTAACATCACTGACTTTCCTTACCACTTGGAAGGGTCCCTGCCAAGCTGCCTGGAGCTTACTGTGTCTGACAAGAATAAGTACCATAGCCTGCTGTCCCACAGCATACTCTCGGGCTTGAGCATCCCTGTCATATCAGACATTTTTCTGCTGTTGAGCTCCTGCCAGGTTCTCCTGGGCCAAGCCAATGGTCTCCCCAAGCCTTGACCTGAGGTTAAGGACATATGCCACAACAGACTCCTTGTGGGATTCACTCACCCTCCCACTCATCAAGAATCAAATTCAAGAGCCCCCCCTCACCCTATGCCCATACAGCAACTCAAAGACTGAAAACCCGTGGATTCCTGGGGTACCTCTCTGTATGTAAACAGCAGACAGAGCAAATATTTGTCCCACTCTCTCAAACTGGTCTGCAAATGCCCTTAGCATGGTCTTCAGTGTAGAGTTTAATTTGTCCCACTCTCTCAAACTGGTCTGCAAATGCCCTTAGCATGATCTTCAGTGTAGAGTTTAACCTCTCCACAAGACCATTAGACTGGGGGTGGTATGAGGTAGTCCTTAACTGCTTCACCCCACAGTGCTCCCACAGATAAACCAAAAGATCTGATGTGAAACTGACACCTCTGGCAGTTAGCATTTCTCACGGAGAAACATACCCTGCTGAAAATATCTAACAAAGCATTTGTCACCTTCACTGCCTCAATGGAGGACAGAGGCACCCCCTCAGGGTATCTAGTAGTATAATCTACTACCACCGGGATATATTTCTTGCTTGTGGAAATTGGGGTAATCAGAGGCCCCACAATATTTATAGCTACCCAATGAAACAGCCCCTCTATCACAGACAATGACATCAAAGGAGCTTTGACCTTGTCGTCTACTTTTTAGTACTGCTCACAGGTTCTGCAGTACCCGGTTACAACCCCTGTAATCCCAGGCCAATAAAAGTACTGCTTAATACATTTATTTCTTGATACACTTTATGCCCAAATGATCTGCAAAAGGAATGTCATGGCCTATGGGTAGAAGTGCCAGATGGTAGGCTCTGGGCACTGCCAACTGCTGTATTACCTCAGGGGTCCAAATCTCTATACAGCAACCCTTTGTTGCAGTATACAGACTCCTTTTTTTCCTTGAGAATCAGGTGCCTCCTTAGATACCTCCCTCAAGCCTCGTAGTGTATGGTCCGAGAGTTGAACCTGTCTCAACTCTACTTTTGTGACCCTTCCCAACTCCCCTTCCACAGGAAGTCTGGTAACTTCTGACAGCGGTGCCTCATTGTCGGCCTGGGTACTACCAACTCACCTCTGCCCTTGCAGTCACCCTGTCCAGGGGAACATCAGTATCTATCAGCAGCTGTGGCTCACCTTCAGGCTAACTGCTCCTTCCCTGAAATAGCCACATCACCAGCCACAGCTTTAGGTGTGGGGTCTTTCTGGGTCTCCCCCAGGCTACCAGACCCACATGCCTGTCTCCAAGCCTGACTGAGTAACTGCATGCACACAAGGTGCTGCATTATCAAAATCATTCCCTATCAGGACATCTGCAGGGAGATCCTCAAACACCCTTACTTGCTTGCTTCCTTTTCCACCCTCCCAGTCAAGGTGAACACTGGCCAAAGGTATTTGGAATAGGGTCCATCCTAAATCTCTAACTGGAGTGGATTGCCCAAGCAAGTACTGCTCTTCTTTAACCACTGCAGGCTTCACAATGGTTATGTCAGAGGTCGTCTCTCTCTCTCTCTTGTCAGTAGCCGTTTTCCACTAAGATAGGATACAAACTCTGGTGATAGTTTTGTACTGCTGTCTCCAGAAAACGTACCACTGACATGCTGCTATTCCCACCTGCTGGTTCCCTCACCTTTTGTTCCCCACCTTGCTTCAGTGGGCATCTGTATACTACATGGCATCTCTGGTTACATTTAAAGCATCTAAACTCTGATCCTAGACATGTACCATGGGTTCCCATATATCCTTGTGCAGCACTGGGTACCGCCTTCTTGTGCAGTGGTGCCCTGCTTGCCAAGTAGAGATCCCCTTTTCTCCGCAGCTCATCTGCAGAGTTACAACCTCGGTCTGCCAACCAGATTTTCATGTCATCAGACAAAGTGCTAAGGGCTTATTCCATCACCGACAGGTCTGCCAGCCTTTCAAAAGTGGTGATCTGACACCCAATCACCCATCTGTGAAAACAGGGGCTTAACTCAGCAATATAATCACATACACTTTCATCAGCCCTATGTCTATGCCCACAATTTTTTTTTTGTTGTAAGCTTCAGGTGTTAACTTAAAACATTCCAATAAACATTGTCTAACCTTGTCATAATTTAAACAATCAGTACCAAACAATTTAGAAACAGCAGTTAAAGCTTTACCATAGAGTAAGGGGGTCAGGAACTGTATCCAGAGCCCTTGGTCAACATCATACTGTCTACATATTCTTTCAAATATATGAATAAAACTACCAAAATTATTACCTTTTGTATACTGTGGAAGAAATGTACTTCTCCCCTCTGCCCCCCCCCCATCAGTAAATCAGGACATCCCCAGTACCTGCCCTCCACCCCTTATCTCTAGGGAGCAGGTCTTCACTGCCCTCTCAAAGGCAAAAAATACAGCCTCCATGGGACCCTATAACATTCCTGGCTGCATCCTATGTGAACTCAGGCATGAACTTGCAGCACCATTAGGCACCCTATTCACCAAAGCCAGAGTACCAGCTTTGTCCCAGCCAAGTGGAGGACAGCCACTGTCATCCCTGTACACAAAGTGGAGCGTCCACCGATCCAGGAAATTATAGACCCATCAGCCTAACTAGCCTGATCTGCAAAGCCATGGAATGGATTATCAAAGACCTCATTAACAGGGACATTGGCAACCTCCAAACACTCGACCCCACACAGTTTGGCTTTGTCAAGGGAAGGTCATGTCTGTTAAATCTGGTTGAATTCTTTGAGACAGTCACCAAAGCCATAGATGAGAGAAAGCAGCTGCACACCACCTACCTTGACCTGGCCAAAGATTCAACACCATTCCCCACTCAGGCATAGTAGATAAACTCTCTCAACTAGGCATCAATCCATATGTTACCAGATGGGTAGCAAATTGGCTCACTGACAGAACTCACCTAATCAAAATAGGGGAAACCACCTCAAACAGTAGTCCGGTAATGAATGGTGTACTCCAGGGATTGGTCTTGGGGCCTCTGTTATTTGGATTATACTTCTCTGAGGTGCAGGCCAAAACCAGTGGGCTATGGCTGACCAAGTCTGCAGATGACTGCAAGCTGGGAGCAGTCATCAATTCCCCAAGTGATGTGAACATCCTCCAAGAGCGTCTCACCCAAACTAGTGACTGGTGCCAAAAACATGGCCTCAAGCTGAATGCCAATAAATGCAACATCATCCCCTTTGGGGAGGGTGACGTCCCCTCATATTATCACATCAATAACTACATCCTAAGTACAGAAGCAGTAGTGAGGGAGTTGAGTAGCCAGGTTGATAGCAACCTGACTTTTGACCACCATGTTGCTTCCGTTGTATGGAAAGCTTTCTACATGGCCCACCTCATAAATAACGGTATCTCATCTAGGGAAAAAGAGGTCATAAGATCCCTGTATTCTTCCCTTACAAGGCCAATTATTGAGTACAATGCCCCCTTCAGCATGTACCTCGCAAAGCACATGCAGCAACTGGAGAGACCACAGAGGTTCCTCACCAGGAGAATCCAAGACCCCAAACACCTACCCTGCACAGATAGGCTAAAAGCCCTGTCCCTCTACTCAGTTTCATACAGACTTGTCAGAGGTGACCTCTGTCTGGCATACAGAGCAATCTCAGACCCTGCCTTGATGGGACTGCTGCATATCCGCAAGTTAAGCTCCACTCAAGCAACCCATACATGAGACCTCAACCTGGTCTGTGATATCAACAGGACTTGTTGGTGGGTCAGATTTGTGTCCCAGAGACTCCCCCATCTGTGGAATAGACTCCCTCTCCATGTCAAGCAGAGTACCTTATTATCCCTTTTTAAGCACAACTTGGATAACTGGATAGGAAACAGAAAATACACTCCTGGGATTCCACCTGTGTCCCTGCTGGACAGTGGCTCTGGGTGCTGACCTGTCTAAACAAGGGCTAAACTCTTGGCCAGGCTTATAAGGGCCTCAGGGCTAACAGCCTAGTAACCTCCTATGATCCTATGACAGTTGTTGCTTCTGGTGTTTGGTTATTCCCTTTCCCATTACCTCCATGTTTCTGTCAAAGAGTCAGCATGTCTCTCTCATGTTGATGCCGTTTCTCATTTCCTTCAGCCTCCAATGCCACAGTCTCTCTGCCGATTCTAATTCCATATGTTTTGCCTTCATTTCAAGTCTCTAACTCTAGACAGGTTTTTAAGTCCTCTGAGGAAAAAGTGAACTGTCCTGTTTCTGAGGGCTGTACAACCCCATCACTAGACTGGTTGTCTTCCTGATTGCTGGTCTGTGCTGCAGCTGAGACTAAGGCTGAAATCACTTCTTTAGTCAGTTTGGCATGCAGCAGTCCTTTGGATCTGCATACCTTAGCTGACTGGTTCACTGTCAGTTTGCCATAATCCTCTGCTGATAACTTTGCCTGCTTTCCCTGACTAAATTAAACTGGTTACATTTAAAACATATAAACTCTGACCATGGACATGTACCTGAACTAGTGGGTTCCCCTTTCACTGGTAGACTCATTTGGGGTGGTTTAGGCTGCTTGCCATGGGTTTCCTTACATCCTCGTGCAGCACTGGGTATCTCCTTCTTGTGCAGTGGTGTCCTGCTTGCCAAGCAGGAATCTCCTTTTCTCTCCAGCCCAAAATTATTACCATCTGCATACTGTGGAAGAAACTTACTGACTGTTGTTGCTTCTGGTGTTTGGTTATTCCCCTCCCCATTACCTCAATGTTCCTGTCGAAGAGTCAGCACGTCTCTCTCATGTTGATGTGGTTTCTCATTTTCTTCAGCCTCCAATGCCATAGTCTCTCTGCTGATTCTAATTCCATATATGTTTTGCCTCCATTTCAAGTCTCTAACTCTAGACAGGTTTTTAAGTCATCTGAGGAAAAAGTTAACTGTCCTGTTTCTGAGGGCTGTACATCCCCATCACTAGACTAGTTGTCTTCCTGATTGCTGGTCTGTGCTGCAGCTGCAACTAAGGCTGAAATAACTTCTTTAGTCAGGCTGGCATGCAGTCCTTTGGATTTGCATACCTTAGCCAACTGGTTCACTGTCATCTTGCCATAATCATCTGCTGATAACTTTGCCTGCTTTCCCTGACTAAATTAAACAAAATAAATAAATGAATGAATAAATAAATAAATAAATAAATAAATAAAACTTTGAAAAATGAAACTCTGTATGTTTACATTGGGGCTGCTGACAGTACACACACCTCTACTGACAACTGCTTACAGGCTACATAAGTTCAATTAATATCCACACCACTGCTCACCAATATGTAAGGTCCCTCCTCTGGATCAGTGATGAAGGAGCCTCAGTCATCACCACTGACACTGGTGGGGAACGTTCACTTTGGAAAAAAAAAAAAGAGTATTTTTAGATGCATCTTTCTGCACCAAGTACAACTTCACTTAAGAGAATGCAAGGAATGCACACTCCAATCCTGGGGTTGGGCTTTCGCTCCAGGCCCCAAATAAGACCCCCCATTGATCACTATAGAGCTAAGTCCTTAGTGGGGTGTTCCAAGCCAAGTCTTCCACCACCCTTTCCTGTGAAATCAGTACCGTCAGTGTCCCTGTTCAAAGTAGCTGTCACACATATACATACTTTTGTGATTTGGATTTTCAGACAGACACACACACACACCTGAGAAAGGATGGCACAGCTTACATGCTCTGACACCTCCAACCAGACTAAAGTAGATTCACTGCCAACAAAATGCCCAAAGCCAGCTAGTATACAATTATACTTAGTAAAATGAATACTTATACAAATGGCAATGTTTGACCATGCAGCAAGACTTTCAGGAATGTGGAGTCACAGTGCCACTAAATAAATGCAAGTACTCACAAAGGTTAAATATTTTCTAAAAGACCAGCCACAATGAAATGTTTAGATACATTTTATAACAAATAATAAAAAAAAAACAAAAATACTGAATATCTATTTACAATAAACACCACATTTTCATTCACAGAAAATATAAAAAGAAAACAGATGGAAAGACTCAGACAGATACAGAAAAAACACTTAGCTAATCTTACTATATTTTCCTAACTGACTGAAGAGTTACTGTTCCCTAATTATTTACTAAAGCAAGACAAGATGAAGTACATTAGTCCCTCTCATGTCAGGTCCTAAAACAGAGTGCACGCCTGACATATCTTACTAGTATTCAAATACAATTTCAGTGCTGGCTACAGAATGACATCACATCTGGTCATCTGACTCTATGGTTCCCATACTACCCCCTCAGTAGAACATTAGTCCAGATCTGGCAATGATGTGTCACAATATACATAAAATGTTAGCTAAGGTTTATTACAGTTTCTGGAAACTATAAAACATTTCCAGCACTTACATCCTTCCTGCAGAAACTAATAAGGTATTCTCTGGCACCCACGGGTAGCAAATAGTTCACCACCCAGCCAAGGCTTTTCACAACATTGCGTCTCTAGTTGCATTCAGACCTGTGAGTTAATATCTTTATGGCTTAAACCAAGACATTTAATTTCATTTTTTAAGGTTAGCTGGGCTGAACTTAACCCCTTCCCTTTTAGTATCCTCTGTCAAAATATATACATTTCGGTTACAACAATACAGTCTGACACATATGTATATTTCTTTTCTGACCAGCAGGACCCACTTGTGATACATTTTAACACAAGCATCTGTACAAATCAGTTTGATACTCTAATGACATAATTCTTTATAAAACTCTAGCTAGCTATGCTGGCATATATTACACATACACTGCTCTCTGGCACAGCTGGCATTACCTCACATCATCACAGCTCCTTTTGAAATTTATGACACTGACATACAGCTTGTCATTTATAGATTTACAAAAGTAACATCTTCTGCATTTTCTCATTAAGTTCCTCTTCATACACACACAATTATACCTAGAGTTCACATCACTTCAAGAATTTCTTTAACGTTTCTATCTTTACTATAGACTATATTGGGTGCATCACCCAACTTGTTCTTAGAACTGTGAGCAAAATAAATATTCTGAGCCTTCTTTACTAACTTCATATATTTAAAAGTGTCAGTACTAAAGGGTAAAGCCAATGAAAGATCCTCCCCCCTCTGGTAATGGGGGTGCCTTAACTTTGTAATGACACCAAGGGAGCAAATCTATCTTTTCTACTTCCTAAAACCTCATTCCTCACATTGCGCAACAGTTGCTGTGGATAAACACTGTTACAAAACATAAAAATCAAGTTGTCTAACTCAGGCATAACACAACAGTCATCACTAAAGTCTTGAAATTCACACCAGCTGACCCTTTATAATACTCACTTTTCGGTGCACTGGAATGGCAACTCTTGAAATGTAAACATAATTAGAATAAGTTTCTTTATGATAAACCATACATGAAAAACATCCCAAATTGAGATTTTTGCATAAAGAATTATGTAAATAGTTAACACTTTCATCTCCAGTTTGGTATGTAAACCTCAAAGAGTGTGTAGCAATTTCTAAGTAAGACACAAAAGACTTAAATTGAACTACACTACCCTTCCAGATGTCATCCAAAAATCAACATAGTTGCACTTTAGCATAATATGCAATGTAAAGACAAATTTTCATCTCCTTTAATCTTTTTGCTAGGAAGCAAGCCTCCTCTACACCCCTACACCCCCTGAACTTATATATACCAACTCAGAGATAGCCATACTTTGGAGAAAACGGAATATTCTGAGAAATGTCATCTCAGCATATGTAAGTCCAATCTTTCATCCATTTAGTCTCCACATTTTTGGGATTCACTCAACCAGGTCCCAATATTTCAAATGGTTACTCACAGTATGTGGCTCAGTCTTAAAGCCATTACCAGTGACAAGTGGTCTTAGTGGTGGATCAAATGTACTTTTACGAATCTTGGAAATCTCAAAAATTGAAGGTGTCACTGAAGATATGACATGCCTGAAATGTAGTATGAAGTTATGATGCCATCAGTAAATAACGAACTCAAAAGGGTAAACAAGTTAGCCTTTTGGAATGAAAATCATGCGCTTGACTGTACTGCTAGCCTTCAAAGTTCAAACAATAGGCCCGCAGTTAGAGGAATGATCAAGAAAGTTTGAGGCAAAGTAGCAAATAGCTAGCTTTCCCACTTACAGGTAGGGAGTGTGGGACTTCAACTATAATGCTGATCCCTCTACAGTCACCATTTGATGCGTCAGTAATTGTTATTGCCGTTGCTATTATTACTTATGCTGTATTGATTGGGTTAGTGCCCCCTAGGCTTGTGGAATCTCTTCAGAGGAGATTCAAGGTGGTATTCATACTGATGAGGGTAAATTTGACCATGGAACTTCTACTCTTTTCTCAATAAGAACCATGGGTCTTTTACATCCACCTGATGGGACCTCGGTTTACCATCTCATCTGAAGGATGACGCACTCAGGAGTGCAGCACCACCTTATGCTGCACTGCAGTGTGAGTACTGGAAAACTAATGTATGCACCGGGCTAGAATGCATTTTCTAAAGAACAAGAATTATGAAACTGACATTATTGACTGACTGTAATTTTCAGTGATTTGCCAGAAAATCAAAAACTTCAAGAGGGACACAGTAAAGATATGAGACAAAATCAGGGACAAGCAAGACAGCCAATGTTTGGCACTGCACTCACAGAATCAACAATTCCTGTATCCTGATGTGATTTACACACAGTGTTCACTATCACAAAGAAGGTAGGTAAATAAATTGACTTTCACATCTACTAGGAGTAGACAATGGTCAGACACACCCTGCTACTTACAGCCACTAGAGGCTATTGCAGCTGTCAACCTATTCTCTCTAAAGGCAGAAAGAAAGGCCTGACATCACAGATATGTAAAAAAGTGACAGTACTCCCATAGAAAGCTGATACAATGAAAACACTTTTGTTAGCATACATTTTCCATAAAACAAAAAGGCTGCAAACCTTGTGTATGGGAATCGTTAATGATGTTAACACTGTTTTGTCAAAACAATCTCACATTTTGTGAAGGACAAAACATAGACATCTCTAAAAACACTAAAACAAACAGGATTACATTACGGAAGGTGAGTAGCAACCAAGGTGGGGAGATCAGGTACGGAATGGCAAAGGTGAGTGATACTTCAAAGCAAACATACTGTGAATTAAAAAAAAATAGAGATTATGTGAGGAGCAGTCCAAGATGGTTTCAGAAGCATAGGACAACTTACTTGTGCATTGACCTTTACTGTGGAGTGGCAACAATGCAATTCTATTTCACTGTCATCTTCAACAATGACAAAGTTACTCCTGGATGAAAATGAAGTAGAGCTTTATCAAAGACAGACATCTACTGCTGCTATAATTACCAAAAAGGAGAGTAAAATATACTTTTGCAAACAGCAGCCAATTTCATCCTTTTACAACGCAATCTTTCAATTTACATTTTTTATCTGTTTTTCACTTGACACACTAAAGAAAAGCTAAAACATACCTTTTAACTGAAAGAAAACATCAATGCAGACCACTTAAGGAAAAAAATCTTTTCTCATCTATTTTTCTCTGAAAAGCTAGCAGACAGGAAAGGAGTGATAAAAGATGGTTAATGTGACACAAAACACATGGGGATGTGTGACCAAAGTAGAGTCTGCATAATGATAGATCACAGAAGTGCTTTCAATGCTAAGTATACAGTTGTTTATAAAGTTCATGGACTACACTGAGCAGAACATCCCATCAATATTTACAGAGAAAATGCACTTCTCAGAATCAGATAAGACAGAAATAGGTCACACATTCCATCCGTCTAGGGACTAAAGCCTGCACTGCTTCCTGCTGAAACATCAAAGACTTATTCCACCAACCAGACTATTTTAACTCTAGGAACTAAGCAAGTGAGAGGTAACGGGACCTCCTTCGCAACTTCACAAACAGCCAAGTAGGTCTAGTGCATCTTGGGATAAAAGCTTTACATTACTGCTCCTAGCAGATACCACCAAAGGTCTTTACAGACACCAAGCTTTCTGTTTGCATAGCTTTAACAGAAAATGAATCTTCAAGCATAATCCAGAAATCCAAGAAATCATTTGCAGATTTCTTTAAGAAGTTGCCAACTAATCTTACTGACCCACTACTCTGCTGAAGTAATAAAATACGTCATACCTGTTCCGCAGTACACCACTATAAACAGTTTTCTGCAGAGCTATGTAAAAATCAGGCAGAGAGAGACAGATACAGAGATCTGTGATCTGATACCAAATATTTCCTTTTTTTAATTTTGATTTAATTCTGATTTTTGTCCCACATTTCTCTCTTCTATAATGATAAAAAGTGAACAGACCTAAAACCTCTGTAGCCTAATTCTGACACACTTTCTTTGCAGAAAAACTACAAGGAAAGAAAGACAAACCTTGCCATAAAAATGTTAGCAGGCTTGTAAGTGTAAAACTTGGGGCTGCCAGCATTGCTAGATACATCATTTCAGACTACCAGCCTGCAATCTATGCCACATTCCTCTTTAAACAGTTTGTTGGCAAGGTAAAAAATGTGATCAGCACATGCTTGTATTAAAACGCAAAAAGGAATTTCTAAAAACAAACAAAGCAGGTATACACAATATCACAGGACAACACAAAAGTGTTTATTCAAGACATGTTTTACACAGAACATAATATACAAAACCTTGATACATCTACAACTTTTGATCTCATACTGAAAAATAAAAAAGAGACCAAGATGACTGAGTGTATAAAATTACAAAATATGGAGTTTTGATTTTTGCCTATTTGCTGTAAAGTGTGCCTTAGTGTGTGTGTTGTACTGAGTGTCTAATACTTGTGGCCTGCACTCCAGGCACAGAGCATATATATAATATAAATAATGTGTATATATTATGTTTGGCAGTTAGTCCAGGGGAATAAAGCTTTGAACTGTTAATGATCTACTTCCTATGCCCATCTACACACACAGTGGATATAAAAAGTGTACACACCCCTGTTAAAATGCCAAATTTTTGTGATGTAAAAAAAAAATGAGACCACACTATACATACAGGCATGTATATAATGTAGTGCTTTTCCTAAAATTTAACACTGCATACATTTCCATATATTAATTAAATATTTTGTATAGGCTACCAAAATAAAAATCACAGTCCTTTCCATATCAAATATCAGTCTACTGATGTAAATAAATGTAACGTTAGTATCACGACACTACAAGTTCACGATGAGGGGGTGGCAACCAAAGGTATAACCATCTATTCTGGCACCAGGTGCCAACCCTTGATTTTGTGCCTCCACCAATTTTAAGTTCAGGAGCAATTAAAAGAAAAGAAAACTATTCCCAATCTGGTGCTCCTTCTCTAAGGATCCTATCTACAATTATCAACTCAGAGTTGAGTTACAAAAAAAAATTAATAAGCAGCTGCTATAGTTTATGCCACACACACACAGTGCTAAAGTGCTTCCATGCTGACTACAACTAATACCAACATTCAGAAATGAATGCTGGTAATGTACTTAATACTGACTGCGATCTACAAAATGCGCCACTTAACACTTTGCGCCCAAGGTGGCTGCCCCCTTCACCCACCGTAATTACACCACTGGTGGGAACCATACCTCTCAATCTCTTAGAACAAGAAATCTGGACAAAGCCATAAATAATGGGGGGGGGGACAAAGGCTCAAAAATAGGAACAATTTTTAAATATTGCTCTTACAAACTTAGAAAGTAGATAGAATAACAGGTTTTGCATTAGCATGACTTTTTACAGGATATAAAGCCAAATTCAAATGTCATTATTTTCTGACTTAAATCTTCAATGATTTGCTAGAAAACCACAATTTTATTAAAAATTTTCAAAAAATATAAGGCTAAAATCTGGACATTCTGCAAAAATCTGTACAGTTGAGAGGCATAGTGAGGGACAGCATGTATAGATATACACTTAAATCTTTTTTAAGCCCTCATCATGGTGTTCTGACTATATGCAACCTCCAATTAGGGAATCCCATTTCCTTTGGCTCAAAGTGTCTTTCTCCACTAGAGATGACGTGCCCCTGTGGAGGTGGGGAAACTGGGAATACAGTCATCTCAATAAACAGACCAGAGGAGAAGCTGAAGATGGTTTACTCCCTGGTGTGGTGTCATCCTCACACTTCACTGGAGTTCCTCTATGTAATCCAAACCGTAATCTCAGCCACCTTCAGTGCAGTGTGTGCTACCACAGTGGGGACTGCAATGCAGGAACCTTAACATTTGTATGCTTTTTAGAATGCCCCTCTCTGGTTTTATTCTTTATGAAATTAAGGTGGGCCAAACTTCAACACTTTATTAGCTTAATAAAGGCAAGTTATCCTTAAATTCTGAGGCACTTTTCATTTCATATTGACATTATTTAAATGGTGGTTCTGTGTACAGGTATTTTTAAGATAATGCATTCATGCTTCCATGAATACTCTACACTTGTCACAGCATGAACGTTACTTTGCAGTTCCATGCATGTGGCCCACCACACACACCTAGTGCAATCTCCCTAGTCTTTGACAGGTGTCACTACCACCACAGGTCACACTGCTTCCCCTCACTCACTAGGGGTGAGGCGATTTCAGCCATTCACATATTCTACTGAAACAGCTTGCCTTCTGCCTTGGACTGAAAATCAACCCCAGCTTGTTGAGATTATAGTCAGGGCTTCAAATGTATGTACTGTGAAGCCAGCTAACAGACAATGCTAAATGTTTAGCAAATGCAGATGAACTCAGTAAGAATACATCAGAGAAATACAATTAGTAAAGTACACGCAGAATGATAATCCCAATAAACTTTTCTAGTAAAGCAGTGCCAATGTGTTATTTAACACACAAAGAGAAAGCCACAAAAGAAAAGTTCCAGCTAATAATGAATAACAGGTGAAAAAAAATATTGAAATGAACATGGGGTCAGCATGGAGGAAGACACCATTCAAGGAGATTTTTTCAGAGAAAGATGAGGAAAAAGGATGTCAAGGGTGCAATTTGCTGGCACTGAGACCTCTCAATAAGAATATAAGATGCATTATACAGTCATGTAAGGCAGGAATCATCAAACCACTGATACTCATCTATCTAGATAAGATGCTCAACATACAAGTTACACTTTTACCATTTGCATTACAAGACCCTGTTAGCATCATTATACTTCATATATCTGGACAAACAGTGTCCATATCACTGCAATTTCCAGTAATGTTTTTGTGTTTTATTTAATGGCCAGTTTATCAACCCTACTGTTACTTAATGATAACAGAATCAGAGCACAAAAGTACTGTCTAACTATGGCAGTTTTCAACATTTTCACATTGGCTTTTATCCAAACGTGTTTCTTTATGATAGTTTAGGCCCATGACTGCTTTTATGTTTTGCAGATCCCATCCAATTGATTTTTGCAGGCTAAAAGGCAAGCTTCATCCAATGAAATATATGGACAAATTATTCAAAGATAAATGATTCCTTACTCGATCCAATGTATTTACTCGGCCTTAGCAGTAGTTGTACCATCTTGCGGGCTCTGTTGGCTCAGGGGTGCAGTGCCCGATCAGAAATCCAACAGACGATCCAACAGCCTATAAATATGATATTCATATTCTACAGTGCTTAATTACACAGCCTGCTACCTGTACTCTACTACACATTCGTTTGTATTTCCTAAACCTTCCAAATTAGCTTGTGAAAATAATGCTACACAACATACAGGAAATGTACACAGAAATCCCTCTGCATTATACTTCTCCACGGTTAAAGCCCACTCACTCTACCCTTAGCCTCATCTATCAAGTACTGTTGCCAGAATTTACTTTGCTCACTTACAACACCCTTTCTAGCAGAGCCCCTCATAATGACACTGTGTACAGTGCAATCTGATTAGGACACATGGGCCCAGAGATTAGGGTAAGAGTAAGTGATTGTAACTATCCAATTTTATGAAGTTATCAAATTATAGCTCATTTCACTGGATACGAATGCAAAGGCATGACAATGAGTAACAAAAGGTATGCAGGATCTCTTAAGCACATTTATATCCTCTTGTCCATGAGCCTTTCCAACTGCAATATTACCTCTGATCCCAGGAGGCCCATACTGCAGAGCGCAGGACTCTACTACCTGAAATAAAGAAGACGACGACGACAGCTGGAATGCTTAAGTTACCCAAGAGAAGCAGAACCTTAAGAACATAATGGAGAGAGTTTAATGCTAGGTCACAGTGTTATTGTGCAATGATCAGCACATTCTACAAAGAGAGGTGCATACAGTACATTCTAGCTTACCCTGTGAGGACATCCTTCTCAGGCATCAAAATAAACAGATTTAAGCATCTAAAAACATCTCTACTTAACTAATATGCACAGATTAATTAATTCTCAATTTCTGAGGTCATGGACGATTAGCCAACACACAAGACTGGCAGGCAGTATATTTTAAACACACAGAGAAAACAAGAAGTTTTGTACTCACCATAACGTTCGATGTATGTAGTCCATCTCGCCTCACATTCTTACTCGCGGGTTCAGCTCCGACTCACCCAACTTTTATTTACTAGGTCGAAGTCTCTCATTGGCTGGGCCAAGCAGGTATCCCATGCTGCACTGCTCCATAACCCCAGATCTAGTTTGCTGTGAATCCAACAATCACACCTCATGCATAACAACAATCCAATAAGGTAGAACACTATCAAGGGGAATAAGAAAAAAACAAACTACCACTGAAGGGTACTCTAGCACCAATCCCAACCTCCAAATCCTCCAGGAAGGGGGCGGGTGGGAGGGTACGTAAGAATGTGAGGTGAGATGGACTACATACATCGAACGTTATGGTGAGTACATAACTTCTTGATGTTATGTAGTCCAATCTCACCTACATTCTTACTCGTGGGACAGCGTCCCCAGCACCTCTAGCCTGGGAGGCTCAAAGGAAGACACTCCTGAGGACTGTGGAACCAAAGGAAGCCTGGCCCCTAGAAGCCACGTCCAGTTTGTAATGAGTAATAAAGGTGTGCGGGGAAGCCCATGTGGCTGCAGCACAAATATCATCCAAAGATAGTCTGGCATGGTATGCCATAGACGCAGAAACAGCCCTAGTAGAGTGAGCCTTGACGGGGCACGGTAGATTTTTTCCCGCTGAAGAATAAATAAAGGAAATACAATTCGAAACACATCTGGAAATGGTAACCTTGGAAATAGGGGAACCCACTCTATTTTCTGAAAAGGAAACAAACAATTGGTCAGATTTTCGTACGTGTTTGGTCCTGTGTAGATAGAATCGTAATTGTCTGTGCACATCCAGTTTATGAAATCTAAACTCTGCCTTGTTCGAAAATTGAGGGAAGAACACTGGCAGCTCAATAGACTGACTGAGATTCACAGTAGATGTTACTTTGGGAAGGAAGGACAGATTAGTTCTAAGAGAAACTCTGTCCTTATGAAAAATTAAATACGGGGGTTTGATGGAGAGAGCTTGAATCTCTGACACCCGTCTGGCTGATGTGATGCCTATTAGAAAAGCTGTCTTCCAGGACAAAAACTTTAATTCACAGGTGGCAGCTGGCTCGAAAGGTGGATAAGTAAGGGTTGCAAAACAAAGTTTAGATCCCAAGGCATGATAGGTTCTGACACAGGAGGCCGGAGTAATAAGGTGCCCTTTAGAAAGAAGGCCGGACTAATAAGGTGCCCGTTAGAAAGGCCTTACAGAGTTTATGAGCCATAAGGGAAGGCTCATAGGAGGTATGAAAGTTTGAAATATCCGCCAGCTGGACTTTAATGGTAGCGGGCGCAGAGCCCTGCTGAAAGAGCATGGACAAGAAATCCAAAACAGCAGCAATTGGGGCTGTGTAAGGGTCAATTCCTTGGGCATGAGTCCAAATAGAGAATCTCTTACATTTGCAGGAATAAATCTTTCTAGTCGAAGACTTATGAGAAGAGGATAAAATGTGCACCTCCACAGGTGAAAAACGATGAAGTCTGACTAACGACGGAAGTGGAGTAGCCAGGCTGTCAACCTGAGGGTCCGCAGGGAGGGATGAAACTGTCCCAACATGTGTGTCAGTAGGTCTGGTACTGGGTCCAGAATCCAAGGACTGTCCACAGCGAATGGATGGAGAAAGGAGAACCGGACCTGGTGAGGCCAGTGTGGGGCAATTAGAATCATCTTGCTTTCCAAGGATATGGCTTTCTGAATCACTCTTGGTAACAGAGGAAATGAAGAGGAAGCATAGAGCAGACCGGAGGGCCAATCGTGGACTAGAGCGTCCCTGGGTAACTCCCCCTGTGGGGGGATCAGGGTGAAGTAGTTGCTGCATTTGGCATTGAGGGGATTGGCAAAAAGATCGCAGCAAGGCTGACCCTACCTGCTGAAAATCTGTTCCGCAACCAAATGGTTCAGGGACCACTCGTAAGGCATCAGAATAGCTCTGCTCAGCCTGTCTGCTATCACATTGGCCTTCCCCCGAATGTGCGTCGCCACTAGAAAACGTTGGGAAGACACTGCCACACTCACATGGCCTCTCTGCACAGGGGGTAAGATCTGGTTCCTCCTTGTTTGTTTAGATACCACATAACAGACAGGTTGTCCGAGTGTATTGCAATTGTCCCCAGAGAAAGAGAGCTCTGAAGTGCCCGCAACGCCAGTAACACCACTCTCATCTCTAAGACATTGATGTGCAGATGTACCTCGTGATCTTGCCAAGTGCCTTGGACCATCCTGCCAAGATAATGCCCCCCCCACCCCATCTGGGAGGCGTCTGTGGTCACCGTGGTGACAGGTGATGGAGGAACAAATGGTTTCCCCTCGTCCAGATTGGTGGAGCACAGCCACCAACCGAGATCCTGTTTGCATCGGTCCGCGAGTAGGATCTGGTGGGAAAGGGGGAGTTTCTGGAGAGACCATTGGGCAAAGAGAAGCCATTGAAGAAGCCTCATGTGTAATCTTGCTAGAGGCACTAACATAATGGTAGCTGCCACGGTGCCCAGAAGCTGAAGAACCCATCTCGCCTGTACTTTCCTGAGGGGTAATAAAGCGTAAACCTGATTTTGTAATACTCTGATCCTGTCGTGCTGCAAGAAGGCCCGCATTTGAAAGGTGTTTAGCTCTGCGCCTATAAACGTGACACACTGTGAGGGCAGCAAGGCAGATTTTTTCCCAGTTCAATGTTATTCCTAGTCGTTGACAGAGGGTAATGGTAGCGTCCCTGGCTCGGATGAGTAGATGCCTGGTGGGGGCGGTGAGGAGCCAGTCGCCCGGGTATGGAAACACTTGGAATCCTTGACATCTCAGGTGAGCTGTCACCACCACCAAACACTTGGTGAACACCCTGGGGGCTGTGGTGAGACCAAAGGGCAGGGCACAAAACTGAAAATGACTAGCTCCCAGCCGGAAGCGTAGGTGACTCCTGGAAGCCCTCTTCATTTGCACATCCATACTTCTTTTTCCAGCAATGGAAAAATGGATCGAAGGGTGACCATTCCGAACTTGGACTTCAGAATGTAGTGGTTTAATCTGCTGAGATCTAGAATGGGTCTCAGGGTCCCCTGTTCTTTTCGGCACCAAAAAGTGTCTTAAGTAAGTCCCTAATCTGATTTGGTCTGAGGGGACAGGGTGGATGACTCCTTCTCATCCTGCCAGAATAACCTCCCCTCCTCTGCCTCTGGAGGCGGACTCAGCTTGTGCGGCCGGGAAAAACTTCTGCGATTTCTTGAACCACATCTTGGGGTAAGGTCTCAAGGGAAGGGAAAAACTGACCCCTACGGCAGACAGGGTCTTTCCCTCTTGCTCATATCTGGTGAGGGTGTCTTTCACTTTGGTCCCGAAGAGTGAGGACCCATCAAAAGGAGCGTCAGTGAAGGAAGACTTGAAGGCCTCCGCGAAATGACACAGGCGCATCCAGGCTTGCCTCCTGAGGGCTACTCCCAAACTGGCTGCCCTACTCACCCCCTCGGCTGCATATGATATGAGCCTCATGGACGAGTTGACAACAGAATTGAGTGTAGACACCTGGGCGTTACCCGTTAGAGTATATCTTAACTCCTTGAGGAGATCTCTCTGGAGCCGAGTAAAATGACAGAGGTAGTTCAGTGACTATAGGGTGAAGGTCGCTGACCAGAGGGCACGCTTCCCATACTGGTCCATGCTCCTAGACTCCTTGTTAGGAGGATGGATGGAGGAAGAAGACTTGGCTACTTCCTGCTGTGTGGCCGCCACCACCATGGCATCTACAGAAACCCCTTTGGACAGAAACTCTTTCCCCGGGGGGGCAGAAAGAAACTTATTGGGCCTTCTGGGTACAGGTTCCACCGAATCAGGATTCTCCCACACCCTTCGACAAATTAAATCCAAGAGCTCGTCGATGGTTGGAGACACCCAGGAGGCGGAGGGTTGAGCACCAAAGGCCTTGAAGAATACCAACTCATCCTCAGAGGGGGTTTTGGACGGCCAGTTGCCTCTCTGTTTCAATATCTCCAGGATGTCAGAGAAAGAGACGTCATCAGAGGACAACTTGGGGGACCCCTCTGACTCCTTGAGGTCTGTATCAGAAGTGAGAGTCCTGGCAGTCTATGTGCTTCCTTTTGCATGACTTCTTTCTAGGGGGCTCCTCAGGCACAGATGCTGAGGGGCCCTCAGAAAGTTGGGGACTGCTCATGGGGGTATACCCAGACCTTTGGGCTCCGCCATCTATGGATAGGTGGATAGGGGGATGTCAGAGGCTCTAGCTGGGGTGGGAGGGGACAGAATGACCGATCCAGGTGATGTAACTGATGATCTGGCCAGTGCGCTCTGCATGGCCTCAAAGGTGGGTCCCCCAGAATCCAAGGACCGACTGGCCTCTGAGGCCATGATCGGGATCAGGGTCCCCCGAGCCAATGTGCCGAGAGGGAGGCTCAGAACCGACAGGTGTCCCGAAGTATCCTCCTCGGGCCCAACTGAGGAAACCAGAGTGCTGCACCCTGTGGACATAGCCAACGTCAGCACCGATACACCCTTGAGGGGTATCAGAGCCGGCTCAGCAACATCACTCGGAGTGGAGCACTCCGGCTCTGAAGACAAGGAAGTGCTCAGAGGAGGAACCATTGACACAAGCATCGGGACAGGCTCTGGAGCCGACTGGGTGGGAGCCGAGAATAATTTTGCCAACACCGGCAACTGTAGGAGCCTCTGTACCACCCTATTGACATCCAAATCAGAAAGCCTGGAGGATTTGAAGGACAGGGAGGGAGATTGGGATCTCCTCTCAGGAGAACCATGCCTAACACTGGGCGACCGGCTCCGAATGGGTTCCAGTAAGATAGGAGCCGATGCCAATTCCAGTACTACAGATACCTCCTGCGGCCCCGAGGACAGAGGAGCTGAGGAGGTAGAGTCAAGTTTAGAAATTTTCTCCGGGGGCTCCGAGAAGACAGACTGAGCCGGAGATCTCTTCTTCACCTTTGAAGCTTTAGACTTGGACTGAGAACTAGAAGTTGAGTCTAAAGACTCCTCAAACGAAGGTTTTAGGAGTCCCTTCAATATTAGTTTATTTTTCTTCTCCTGGAGCACCCTCGGACTGAAGGCGTGGCAGAAGCTACAAGACTCTTGCAAATGAATAGCTCCTAGGCAGTAAACACATACGGAATGCCCATCTGTAATGGACATTTTGTAACTACACTTGGAACATTTTTTAAAACCGGAAGGTTTATGTTCCTTTTGATCCTTAGTCATCTTGCACAAGCAGACCACTGAAAACAACCTAGCCGGAAAAACAGTAAAGGCGGGAAAACTACTGATCAGACTACACAAGACAACCAAAGAACCTCCAAGTAAAATGGTTCTTTACTAACTCACAACACACTACTTAATATTAAGCAGAACACATTTATCCAAATATACACTAACAAAAGTCCTCCACAAAAGGAAACAGAGTACTACACACAGAAAGGAGGACTAGGTCCTCTGGGCCTAGCCCACAGGAACAGTTAGGGATACCAACTACATGAACAAAAAACACTACAAACAAGCAACAAGAAGAATAGCTATTACAATAGCTTTTGTGGTTGAACAACTAGCAAATTTCTCAAGAGAAATTGAAAAAAGAAGGTACTTAACCACAGCCAAGCGAGACCATATCCTAGCTACATGAGCGGCAACGAGATCTGGGGTTATGGAGCAGTGCAGCATGGGATACCTGCTTGGCCCAGCCAATGAGAGACTTCGAGCTAATAAATAAAGGTTGGCTGAGTCGGAGCCAATATTTGGCTCCGAAACCGCGAGTAAAAATGTAGGCGAGATTGGACTACATAACATCTACATGTTCTGTCTTACTAATGAAAACAGCTTGATGAGACTAATGTACCAGAAACTAGTGTTTTACTGAAGCGAATAAATTAACTTCTGATTATCTGTTATCCTAGTGTACAGCATTCTTGTGCTTATCTGATTATTCTGGCATTTTGGACTGGGGATATGGAGCAGTTCTATCACACTTCATTCAGAAAGTGAGCAATTAACAGTTCCTCTATCACATCAGCTTTATAAACTACAGTCATCATGTAAAATCTAACCATAATGGAATATGTCCTTCTCTTCATTGTTGCAGTATTCTTAACATGAGGGATTACATGCCTAGGGTGGCCCAACGTCTACCCAGTATAACAAAGTCTTTCACTACCTACTGTGCACTATAAGTCGCATGTACACCAGTCCAAGGAAAAGAAGAGGTTAAAAGTATCCCCAGAAGACAAGAAGGACCAGGGGGTACAAGGGAGGGATTGCAACACTGAAGAGAAGGGCATCTAACGTTATGCTAAGAATTTACACAACTATACTATGTCCTTCTATTCTACTGTTGCAGTATTCTTAACATGAGGGAGCTCAGGAAGAAACCAGGAAGGAGGAAGAACCTGCAGAGCTCTCTAAAAAGCCATGAAGAATGGCCCTAGCAAAACCATCTCTAGCTCTGGAAATCCCATCCAACTTGAAGCATTTGTAAAATTATGCACTGATGTCCAAGCAGCTGCATCAAAAATGAAGTTAGTGTCCAAACCCTTGAAAAAAAGCATCAGAAGAAGACGCAGCCCTAGCAGAGTGAACCTTAACAGAGAAAGGAAGAATTTAGTTTTATCATAATAAACATAACAAAAAGAAATTGCTTTACAAATCCAAGAAGAAATAATCTGCTTGGAAACAGTCAATCCCAAAGATCTGGTATGAAAAGAAACAAAAAGCTGATCAGATTTCCTGATGGCCTTAGTCATATCCAAATAAGTGGTCTATGCATGTCCAAGGTGTGTACTACCTTCTCGCTAGGAGATTCTACAGAAGGGAAAAAAGTTGGTAAATGAATAGCCTGATTAAGTGACAACTCATTCACCACCTTGGGCATAAAAGAAGGATTAGTATGCAACGACACCGAATCCTTATGAAAAACAAAAAAGGAGGACAAGCCATAAGGGCTTGAAGCTCAGGCACTAGTCTGGCTGATGTAAGTGCTAACAAAAAAAAAAAAATATCTTCCAAGGGCAATGTTGCAAGGAAGCTGAAACCACAGGCTCAAAAGGAGCCACAGTAAATTTTTCCAAAACAAAATTAAGATCATGGGGAGGAGAACCAGGCTTACTGGGAGGTCTAAAGTGAAGGATGCCTTTTAGAAATTGTTTTGCCTCAAACCTAGAAGCTAAAGGAGGAGATAAAGCCAGACAAGCAGAGATAGCTGACAAGTGTGACTTGACAGAGGAATACGCTGACCCTGCATTGAGCAAAATACACACAGAACCACAGGAACATCCACAGAAAGTGAATCCAGGTTACGTGAAAGACACCAGACAGAAAACCTCTTCCATTTGGATATGTAGTATTTCCTTGTATTGGGTTTCCTAACCTCCTGCAGAACACTAAGCATGCCCTTGGAAAAAAGGTGTCTATAATAAATCAAAATCCTATCACTCACAGAGTCAGTTGAAGAGTGAACAGATGGGAGTGGATTAGGGATCCTTTGTCTTGTGTGAGTAGCTCTACTCTGTGAGGTAACTTGTGAGAATTGTCCCGGCTAAATGCACAAAAAGAGGGAACCAAAATGCTGTCTTCGCCAGCAAGGTTTGTCCTGTTGAAACTTGAACAGAACTTTTGGAATGACAGGAAAGGGGGAAATACATTTAGAAACATTCCCCTTCCATGAGAAAGAGAGGGCATCCACCTTCCACACCAGAAGACTTGGGACTCTGGCACAGAATTGTGGAAGTTGTCTGTTCAGAGGGGAGGCAAAAAGATTTGAGGAGTACCCCACTTGTGGACAATATCCAGGAACACATCCCTGTGAAGCATCTATTCATGGGATTGAGTCAAGAACCTGCTCAGTGTCTGCCACATAATTTTGACCTGAGGGAATATAAACTGTTTGAAGTGTCACATGATGCTAAACTGCAAACTCCCATACCATGACAGCAAGCCTGCAGAGAATGTAAGATTCCATTACCTCCTGTTGATTTACATACCAGAAAACAGTGGTGGTGTCTGTAAAAAGTTTTAGAGGACCATAAGATAACAAGAGGATGGAATGTCTAAAGAGCCAGCAATAGCACTCTCATCGTTTTGATGTTGATGTGTTCCTCTGTTGAAGAGTAGTCCAGACTCCCTACACTCTTGTGGCAAAGGCTGCTCCCCACCCTACCTCTGAGGGATCTGTGAACAATTGCTGAGATGGATGAGGTGGATGAATGGGAAGACCTGGGTTCACAGACAACTGCTGAATTCACCACTGACGCTCCTAAGAACAACTGCAAATTCTAGGGGACAAGCATGTTGTTGCTAGGCTGACTTCAGGAACCAGTGAAATTTTCTCATGTGGAGTTTGGTTAAAGGTAACACAGGGATGGTGGATGCCATAAATACCAGAAGTCTCAGAAACTATTTGGCTGTGACAGAAATCTGAGGAAAAAGATTCTGAAAGAAGGTAATGAGAGTCAAAGCCTTTGGTGGAGGCAGGGATGCCAATATTGGTACTGTCTGAATCCTGCATCCTACGAAGATATGGTCTTGAGAAAGTGTTAGAGAAGACATTTTGTAGATTACACTGAAACCCAGACTTTGCAAAAGAGAAATTGTGAAGTGGAGATTTTGCAATAAGGTGTCTGGAGAGGATGCTTAAAACAGGAGATTGTTCAGGTAAGGGAAGACTTGGATGCCTTGAAGCCTGCAAAAAGCAATCACAGGAGCTAGCAATTTGGTGAATACCCTTGGAGCAGTAGAAAGGCCAAAGGGCAAAGTAGAGAACTAAAAATGCCAGGAGGCAACAGAGAAATAAACATTTCCTGAAAAGGGGATGACTAGGAATGTGAAGGTAGGCATCCTTGATCTCCAGAGAGGCCATGAAAGCCTGAGAAAGAAGTAAAGGGAATAAAGTCAGTAGACACAGAATGTGAAAGGAAAGAATCTTCAGAAAAGTATTTAGATGAGAAAGATCCAGAATGGGTCTCCAAGGACCCTCATGTCTGGGAACCAGAAACATTCTTGAATAAAACCCTTTTCCCCTTTGATCCTGAAGAACCTGTTGAATAGTTGCCTGATTTAATAATTCTCGAAGCACTTCTGGGAAATACGTAACTGTTTCTGAGGTGGCAAAGGTATGCCCATGAAGGGAGGTAGAGATTTCCAAACCACAACATGCCCTTTTTGAATTGCTGAAGAACCCATAAGCCTTGTGTAATGCTTGACCTACCTCGGTGAGAGAGAGATGAAATGAGAGAGAAATGAAGTTGAGAGAAGAGTGACAGATAACTACCTGGCTTGTCTGGAAAGGGCTACTTCTGTGCCGAAGAAACCTGAGCAGTCTTTGGTGGTTGAAGTCTCCCTTCCACCTTTCTTACCTTTAGGAGGAGGATGGGTGGTTCTCCGAATGAAGGCTGGCTTGGATGGATAATTCCTTTGAAACTTAAGCACAGGTGAAACCAAAAGCAGCAGAAGTACCAAACAAGCCATTATTGACTAAAGGAGCATCGATTAACTTAGCTTTTATGTCATCTGGCAGTGGTTGAAGTCTTAGCTAGGAATATCTCCTCAGTACAGATCCTGAAGCAGTCACCCCTACACGAAACTTCTGCTGCATGATGGTTGCACTTAAGAGAATGGTGAGCCACCTGCAATGATTCCCCTAACAAAGACAAGGATGAAGTTTTCCCCTCGGAATCTGGAAGGGCAGAAATAGCTTGAGTGCCTAGGACTGGAGGGCCAAAACATACCTGGTCATACTGTTCAGTAATAAGTAGCATGAAAGGCAAGAGTGGCAGAAGTGTAAACCTTCTTTCCCAGTCTTTCCATTGTCCTGCTTTCCTTATTAGATGGAAGATATTTAGTGGTAGGCAGCAATTTAGAAGGCTTATCTGAAGCCACAGAGACCATCGAAAGGTCAGCAGATGGGCACTTGTACAGAAATATGCAATTATCAGGCACTTTGTAGAAATGGTCAGGCTTCTTAGGGGCAGGAGGGTGAGAATCAGGAGCCTGAGATGCTGAGGAGAAAGCATCAGTAAAGCAGGTAAAACTGGAGGGACAGCAGATGGTGAAGGAGAATCCATTTGCAGGAACTCATAACATCTTTTTTGCACATCCAAAACTTGAGAACAGTCCCACATGAAGTACTCCCTCATCTTAGCAATAGCATCCCCAAAAGTAATCTCCTCAATAGGGGATTCTGGACCAGTAGATTCCTCTTCAGGAGAAGCATACCCCAGAGATGATGGAATTTGGGTGAAACAGGCCAAAGATTCCTCATCCGAGGTAACCTTTTCATCAGAGGAATTCTGCTCCCTTGTCCTCTTGTGAGGGGAAGACATCCAAAGAGGAGTAAGAACAGAGACTCCCAAAGGAGGCTTTAGAGCCATAAGGGCATTAAATAAGCCCTAGGTGAAACTCTGCCACTCACTTTGAGGGTTCCTGGAAGAAGAAGCATGCTTTATCTTTGCTTTATCTTTAAACTGGACAACAGCTTTATGAAAAGTGGAAAGAAACATCATCTGCCTATGCTCAATTACTGCTGTCGAAACTTCCTCTCTGACTAGAATTTGGGACCCCCCCAAGGGACTTCAGTAATAACAAGTCTTGGTTCCCCCTGACCGTCCGAAATGGATGCCTACAATGCCTCTGAGGACATGCCAGTTATCAGATCCATGGGAGCCTCCGATGTAGTCCCAGCCAAAGAATCCAACCCCAGAACCAGGCAAACCTCTGGGCTTTCATTAGCCTTGAGAGAGACGTCTGATGTAGGACGTGCAACAGAAGAGTCTGACCTTGGGTTTTTGGCCTTTCTCTTCTGTGAAGACTCAACATCAGGCCTAGAAGTTCCCTTCATAGCATCTTCAGTTAAAAGTTTGAGACACCGAGTTTCTAAATAAATAGAAACAGAAGACAGATGACTACGTAAACTCTTAGGCACAAAGGCCTGACAAATGGTACAAGTTTTGTGATTGTGAGTAGGCCCTAAACAAAACAAGCACTGATCGTGACTATCTTTATGTGGAATTTGTCTCCCACACTGGCACTTACCTTTTCTGGATGACATGAAAAAAAAACACAACAAAAAGCAGTAAAGAAAAAGAAAACCCCAACAGGGCACTTATCTGAATGCCTTGATACACCAACAAACAACTCAGACTAGCAGTCTGATAATCAAAAATGGAGTTCGGACTGACGGTAGAGGAGTTCTAAGGATGATACACATGGGAGATGTTATCATGCCCTATGTAACCAAGGAGCACACATGCGAAGTACAGTGTACCATACGTACTAAAAGCTTTGGTATACTGGCCGGATGTCAGTCCACCCTAGGTGAGGTATCCCTCATGTTAAGAATACTGCAACAGTAGAACTGAAGGACATCTGAAAGATTCAATTCCTGCAACTAACTTTTCTTAGAAGCAAGGTATGAAAAATAATCATTGCATGAATGACAGAGCCATAAGAAAATTATCTTTTCTATTCTGAGATGATGCTGGGAAAAACTACTCATTACTGAAATGGCTCTGTATGTCTTTTTGTACAGTTTTTTAGCACCACTGATGCACACAAAAAGGCTGAGAAACAGAAACAGTGATACAAATACCTAACTGAGAGGAGTAATGACATGGAAAAGAAATATTTGTGAATTCTAAACACAACACTGTAGTATTGGAACACTCAATAAATAAGCTGCATGTACAATGAATGAGCTAAGAATAATGCATAGGTTAGACAGCCTCATTAGGCAAAAGAAACCACCTCATAGCTTTGCTCTCAGTACTGTTTGGATAAACCAATAACACAGCCTTGATGTGATCCATTGTCAAAGCAAAAAGTATGGTGTACTCGGTGCTAGACAGAGAAAATATATCAAATTAAAATAAAATAAAAAATACAGTTGTGCATGTACACCTGACACAACAATGGATGTTAAAGTAGGATCACTGTTACAGTATCATTTAATGCATATTTGAATTAGCTGCAGGTGATATCTGTCCAGTCAGCCGGACTCCTAGAGCTTCACATACTGACTCATGGATGCAGACCTGTGCCTTAGGTAAAAAGGGAATTTTTTTTTGCCAGTGAAAACAAAGGAGTATGCCTAATAAAAGAAAATGTCCCCTTTTTTAATTTTCCTTTAGCCCACAAAATAGGATCAAATAGATGGAGTGGCAATTCATCTTGAGTGAGGAGTCACAGCTGTATAACTGCATTTCCTGCACAGTTCAGTTCAGAGTTTACGTGAGAAGGAACACTTTTCCTGGTACTTGCTCCTAGAGCAGAGAAACAATAATAGAGAGGTGTGGAATAATAATCACGCTATTCTGCCACCTCAATAACAAAAATTACTAGCCAAGAACAATGGAGCAACATTGTGGGAATAGTGAGTGAGAGCTTGTGCTACAACAAAGATCTTACTCAAACACAGAGAAACGAATGTACTCGCACATCTATAATATGTTCTTCATATTGGTCACTTTCACTTCTGCAGCAGTATTCGTTAAGCCTGAGAGAAATAGTAACCAAAGCTGTGATTTAAGACATACTATCCAGTGCTTAAAGAGAAAAATGGTCTCCTCCTGCACCATCCATTAACATTTCAACAGCTCAGAGAAGGCCATGCAGAATGGCAGTGCCAAAACCTGACCTGCTTCTGTACTATCACTGATGTGGCAACTGCATTAGTAGAATGTACTGTAACATTCCCATGCGTTTCACACCAGAAAAAAATGCACTTAACAGATCATTCTTAAACTGTTTGCTGGAGTCTGGTCTGCCTAGTTTCCTTGGGACAAAAGACAAGAACGGCTTTCTCTGACTGCCTATGGCTCCTGGTTCTGTCTATACAACACCCGAGATGCCTATGGATATCTAAAAGGTACAATATTAATTCTCTTTAATTTTTTGATTGGGAAATAAGATACACACTTCAAAGGTCTGATTCAGGAAAATCAGAGATCTTTGGTTTAAGAGAAGGAATGATACTTGGACTTAACTGTTTTTGGTGGAATGTTGTTAAAAGGATGTTTGCACAACACAGCTTGCAACTTTGAAATCTTCCAGGTCGAGGTAATAACTACAATAAACCTTCTTTTTCAAGATAGGTTTATGAGAGCAGAACTGGTTGCTGGCTCAAGGGAACCCAGGATCAGTTTTGGAGAAAAGGATGATCTTCCTTGGTGGAAGGAGTTGGAATAAGCCCCCTTAGGAACTGATTTTGTCAACATATGGTTTGCCAAGACCTGGTCAAGTGGTAGGCATGCCAAGATCCCAGAAAATGTACCTTAGAGAATATTCTGCTGTAAAATGAAAAATCAGTGGCAGCCCTGTACATCTGAGGTTCTGGTGGTTCTTACTGCACCAAATGTAGACTCTCCCCTGCTTTGTCATGTAACACTGCCTTGTACTATGTCTCCTTACTTCCCTCTTCCTTGAGAGGAATAAGTCTCAAAGCATTAATGCAATTTCAGTAGCTCAACAGATATCACACATACACACACACACACACACACACACACACACACTCACACACACACACACACACACACACACACACACACACACACACACACACACACACACTCACACACACTCACACACACACTTTTGTTGCTGGAAGATGAGAAGGCTATGGGTTTTATCCCCAAGCCAGGTACTTTGATTAATTTTCCACTACAGACACTGCAGTTGGGGGGGGGGGGGCTGCACTCCTGACTGTGCCATGCTTTAGATGATGCATTAAACAGAGGTCCCATCTGCCTGTGTTGATGGTAGTTCAGGTGGATGTATAATATCCCATGGCACTTACTGGAAATGAGTAGGGAAAGTTCTCCTTGAAAAAAAGGCCACTTGCCTAGTGGAATTAACTCAGTTAACAAAAGCATAAATAAAAAAAAATGAAATAAATCCCAGCTGTAAGTCTGATGCCTTGGAGGGTTGAATGTACAAAAGAGACTGACTACAGGAACAACAAGTGTACTACAAGAAATAGTGTGCAAAGAGGCTCCTCTCCAATTGCACAAGAAGGGAAAACAGTGCTGCAAAAAACTACTAAAGCTAACAATATAACTGAGACAGACAATACATACCTATATTTAAAAATCAGCATAAAAACTGAAGCACTTTGGCACAATTTATTAGAGAAGTATGAAAAGAGGTAAAAACACAACACTTAAACAGTGAAAGCCAATTAAACTACAATTAACCAAAAAAACAAACAAGTAAAATAATTAACATTACAAAATAACACTTTTAAGACCCTCAGGACTGAACTATGAATACATCTTGAAAGTCCTATGCTTCATAATTAAAATATTCTCTTTTACTGTCATACCTGCATGCTGTGAAGAAAACACATTTTCTAAAATAGTTGCTTTTAAGTCATCAATGTAACAGAATGAGTGTCATGAAAATGTGCAGGAAGAGGGTTTTCCAATTAACTATTTCCAATGAACTATTTCAAACATCCATGACCTGCTTTGTAGTTTAGTTCTGAATTTTTATAGTTTAGCCCACATATAATAGACCACAGGGGCAATTTAGGGCATAAAAACACTTAGTACTGCAAGAAACCCTTCCAGTGACCAAATTCTCTCTCTATTAACTTTGCCAGGCATGAGACAAATACATTTTCACACCGTACATTTCCCACAGAGGTAGGTATTCCTTTGTAGGTTAACACTTTCACTTAAACTACTGGTAGGAATTACAAACTGGCAATGGTTGAAAATATCTAACACTATAGCCTCTTTCAAAAAACGTGGGGAGCACAAGCTAAATGCTACTTCAAAAACTCATCTTGAAACAAAAATTTCTAACTCTATAACATTTTGACAAACTCTTCAGAAATATGTAATGTTTGCAGGGTAAAGCAATTTTCATTAGTGGCTTTCTCTACCAGTGTTACATAGTGTTTCTTCTCTTGCTTTCTGGTAGGCCTTATAATATGCAGACAAAATATTTTTATAACAGTGAGTTCCCACCAGTAGAATTTTCTCTGAATGCATAAAACATGTAGTTCCTTCCATGCCGGGTGTTAGTAATGCTTGTTTCCATAGTTTTTTAGGTACCATTGTTGGGTTTGCATATGGAATGTTGTCAAGTGGATCATAAACATGATGGATGCCATAAACCACAGATCTCTAAGAAGCTACCTTCCAGTCATAGTTATGCTCAAGGATTGTTGAATGAAAATGTTTCCCATGAACCTGAGTGGTAGGAAAGCCATGGTCAGGCATTTGTCCAGAGTGACCTTGAGAAAGGCCATGGATGAATGAAGGGGTCAAGATGAACTTCAAGAGATTCACAGAGAACTCCAAATTCTGGATGAAGTTGAGGGATGAACAGGAGGTTTCCAGTTGTCCAAGTATGGGCTGCTGATGATGATGCTTTTGTTCCTCAGGAAAGCCAATGCCAGGACCAGATATTTTGTGAAAAACAAGAGGACAGTGGAAACCTGAAGGACAAGGATGCACATTGGAAAGTCCCCTGCCCTGAAACTGAGCCATCTCCTCTCTTCTTTGCAAAAGGGAAATTAAAATAAAATTTTCTGTGGTCTAGAGTGACCATAACTGCTCCAGCCACCATTAAGAGTAAAATGACTACCGACCAAGCATTTTTGAATCTGTTAGCTTTAAAAAGTGGTTTCATGTCAGCAAGTATAATGCAGACTTCTGAAGCCTTTTTATAAAGGGGCATAGGGAACAGAGAGATTTAGGAAGAAAAGCTCCATATACTGTTCCTCCAGAGAGGTCCTTTCTAAAGCCTCTTGAGAAAGCAACTGGTCAAGGAGGGGTAAGATCAAATTATACCTAACCATAACAATTTTTTTTTATTCAGTTACTTAATTTTGTGTACCGGGGTACAGCACTGATCAGATATGACCATTTGCATGCTCATCCCAGATTACATACATGGTTACATACACAATAACAGCAGTAACTTAAGATTAAAGGTATAACTAAATTATACAGTATAGTGACATAACATAACAAAAATGTGAAGGGTTAAAAATATACAATGCATAATACAGATGTGACAAGTGAGGTAAATGCTGTCCAGCCAAAATAATGGGCAAAGTGCATGTAAGTATGGATGGAAACTTTAGCAGTGAATAGAGTATAAATTGCAGAATTTAACAGCCACAATTGTCAAGCTAATAATTAAAGGTGGAGGTATTAGATAGGGCAGAGGAGAAGCAGTGGGTGTAAGTTTATATGGAAAGATTAGGAAATTAAGCAGCCAATGTTTTCTGGAATAATTGTAATAGTGCAACCATGGAATGTCGGTAAATTGGCCTATGTTCTAACATGTGTGCTTATATTGTTCATTTAGTTATGATCTATTCTGAGGTCTGAACTGTATGTAGTCTCTGACTACAGTGCAATTAGGTGACAATGACTGACACAGTTTAAGAGCAAGTACAGAGAAGCTGTGATCTGTGGAATGAAGTTTAGTCAATGGAGATGAACTTCCAAGATGGCTGCACACTAATCAACAGCTTAATTTCAGATCTCCCAAAGCAAAAGCAGGAACTGAGAAAAAAGAAATAGTGAAACTGTTAGTGTGGGTGAAATCCAGTTACTGGCTAGTATGTACACTGCCTGGATACCAGTAAAGAAGAAATTTGGAGATAACTGCCAGTAATTTAGAAGAAAACATAAATCAAATGTAATCAGAGGAAATCAAAATGCATAAAACATTGAAGGAAAAGGCTGGAAAAAATAGAAGCAGCTTTAACTAGCTATTCAGATGAACTTCTAAAACTGCAAAAATCAGAGGATGAAAGGAAGAAAAAACCTGGCTGAGTATGAAGCTTTTCAAGAAGAGTATTTTCAAACAATAGTACAGTTAGAAGACAGTTTGTGCAGTCTACTGTACCACTGAAACTAGGAACAAACTGTATTAACTTTATGAAAGCACAGATAAGCAACTGGACTGGTGTTCTACAGCAGGATTTTTTTTTATATGAAAAGGCACATTGTGCATATGCAAAGAATCTGGACACAGGAAAGCAACAAATACCTATATTAGTAGAGATGCAATCATAACAGCAGAAAGAGCTGATCAAAAAAACTGTGGCAGAGGGGGAAAAGTACTACAAATTGGAGACAGCTGTGTTTTTAGAAAATAATTATTCACTGTACACAAAGCAGAACAGATAGAAATTTACTCCTGCAATCAGGAAAAGTTGAGAGAAAGGTGTGAGCTTCAAGCTGTTGTAACCAGCTGTCTTCAGAACTTTTTAATGGAGGATCAAAGTAATTTTTGATATAGAACATACTAAGGAGGAAATACAAAAGTTTGTCCAACAAAAACAGCTATCAGAGAGGGGACTTTACCTCTCATTCTTCTAATACTAAAGCTCATAGACACAATGCCAGAGAAACCTCTTCCAGTGGTCCAAGAGAGAGAGAGAACACAAGTTGATTAGAAGAATCAGGAGTACCCTGGACTTAAACCAAGGTATGATGTTGGGAGATGGAAATGTTCAGGAAGAAGAAGACCAACAATACTGAAATTAGTGAACACATGGGAGACTACAAAGCGATCAATCATATTTGTGAAATACAACTTTACAAGAAAAAAATAGCTTATAAAAGTCTGGACTACTGCTGACTATGTTAAACTTGTGGGTAGACTGTAAAGCATATACCTTACATTATGTCAGTAATGTTTAAAAGGACACTAAAGGGGAAAAAAGAAGTAACTGCCAGTAAAACAATTTTTGTTCTTTGTATAAAACATTTCATAGATATAAACTGCATGTTTTATTGTAAAGCAGTTTAATCAGGAGTCTTGGTATTTTAAATGGGGGTAGCTCTTTTTAGTGATTGCTGCATATGTTAAAGGTATTAAAATAACCCATACCTTTTTTTGGTCATAATAAATATAGGCTTTACAGTACAACATAAGAAATAAATACTGGACAAAAGAAAGTTTAAGTTAATGTAATGCTGTGATCTTGGGCTGCTGGGTGGAATGTAAAACTGTACTGATTATATTAAGTGTAGAATTAAGTTGATAATGTCACTTGTTTTTACAAGCATGTATGTCTAGATTAATCTCCTTGGCTTAAGCTGTAAACAAGATTTTTGTAAATAAACAGAATTTAAAAATGAGACAAAATAATGAAAGCCGGCCGTAAAATAGTTAAGTTCCTTACATCTGCACAGGCATTAGCTTGCTTTTTTTTTTTTTTTTAGGAAATGCTCTCAGTGAGATACATCTGCAACTGAAGATAGCTGACCAGAGGTATTGTGTACATTCTGTTCTGAGTAAAATTTACAAAGATTCACTCATGCATCTGCAAAGACATTAGATTTTTTTCATTGATAACTACTTTTACATGGAGATGAGCTATCTGCAGGTGTAAGCAATTAATCTTGAAAATTGTGGGCATTCTTTGCTGAAGGAAATGCAAAATTTAAAGGCACAATGGCAATTAGTTCAGTGAAAAACAAAGAATGAAAGTATAGGAAATGAATAAGATACAATATCCTCTCCAGCAAACTTAATACTTTAATGCATGTAATAGAACAGTGCACAATTTAGATTTATTAAAGGTAGCCACTGCACTTTTTCTTAGGACTAAAAATGCTACACAAATGTTTTCTGAGAATATACAAGCTCTTTTTCATATCTAGGAGGGAGACGGAGCTAAAAAATGAACAGATAGCAATTGGTGTAAGTGGGAACACAGGCTGTGGTATGTGCTTAAGAATGGATAACCTTAATTTTGGATTTCATTATGCTTGTGGGCATACCTGTCAATTTGGGGCAACTGTTCCTATATGGTGGGTTAAACTTCATTTTAATTTGCTGAAATGTATATAGTTGTGTGTGTTTATTCTAAGTTAACAGGGGATGGCATGTTCTGAAAACGTATTTAGTGTTTTTCTTTGAAGGGTTTTCATTAAAGCAAAAAGTCTTGAAAAATGTGACGCAGGTTCAAACGGATATAAGAAGAAAAGTACAGTTTTGTACCTACCATAAATGTAGATGTTCGAAGATCCACATTGCTGCAGTCCTTACACTTGGGTAGTCCGCTGTCCTCGGTCGGCCCGAATATCAATGTATAAGGCTGACGTCGGTCAAGGCGCATTTGACTGACATCAGGACGTCAGGGTACAAATGCGCATGACCGACGTCATATCCTCAGTCTTTTCTTGCCCCAGATGTCAGAAGACCCTAAAAATAAAGGTCAAAACCAAAAGACAGCAAACAAACAACCAACCATCCTAGCACTAAAAATATGTACAATAAATACAATATATACAATATACCTCATATTGACAACCCAACCCACATAACTGCCTCTAACTACAGAGGGGAAGGAGGGAGGGTAAATTGGACTGCAGCAATGTGGATCTTTGAACATCTACATTTATGGTAGGTACAAAACTGTACTATGTTCTTCATCTCACATTGCTGCAGTCCTTACACTTGGGTAGAATCCCAAAGCAGAGGTAAGGGAGGATGGCCAAACTATAAGGAAGCAGGAGCTGCCAAAATGCCCTGCAAAACAGCAGTGGCAAAACCAGCCCTGGATTTAGAGTAAAGTGGTAGGTGATAATGCCTAGAGAAAGTATGCACTGAACTCCAAGTAGCTGCCTCCAAAATATCCTTAGTTGCCACCCCCTCAAAAAAGCTGTCGAAGTGGCAGTAGCCCTAGTGGAATGAGGCCTAATCCCAGCAGGAATCTCCTTGCCATGATGGGAATAACAGAAAGCAATGCAAAACCCAATCCACTTAGAAATAGTTTGTTTTGACACAGGCTTGCCCTGAGAACTCAAAGCAAAAGAAACAAATAACTGCTGAGACTGCCTGAACCCTTTAGTTCTGTCCAAATAATATCAACTGCCTGTGTACATCTAAAGTGTGCAAAATCTTTTCCCCTTTATTTTGAGGATTTGCATAAAAAGTAGGCAAATGAATAGTTTGGTTTAAAGCCACACTAGAAACCACTTTAGGCATAAAGGAAGGATTAGTGCGTAAAGATACCCTATCCTTATGGAAAATTAAGAAAGGCTCCAGCCATAAGGGCCTGCAACTCAGAAACCCTTCTTGCAGAGGTAATAGCCAACAAAAAAGCAGTCTTCCATGATAAAACTTTTAATTCAGTAGTAGCTGCAGGCTCAAAGGTTGTAGAGTGAGTTTCTCCAACACAAAATTGAGATCCCAAGCAGGAGTAGGAGCTCTTAGGGGGTCTTATATTCTTTGCCCTCTAAGAAATTGCTTGAACAAAGGATGAGAAAACAATGGTGGGTCACAATCATAGTGAGCGAAATTGCTGCAGCATGAACCTTAATAGAAGGAAGGACAAACCTTTGTCCAGTAACTCAGTAAGATATTGAAGAGCCACACTTAAATTAGGCTCAGAAACATCAAAATCCTTTGCTGCACTCCAAAATAAAAATCTCTTCCATTTATCTGCGTACACTTTCCTTGTACTAGGCCTTCTAGCTTCCAAAATAACATTCAAAACTTGCTGTGGAAGTAGAGGCCCACTATGGTTCAAAACAGAATATGCCAGGCTGTTAGGTGCAGAGAGTGAAGCTTGACATTGAGCAAATGACTGTCCTCCTGAGACAACAGGTGTGGAATCGAAGGCAAAGGCCATGGAGGCTTCAGTACCAGGCTTCTCAGTAATGGGTACCAATGCTGTCGAGGCCAATCTGGAGCTATCAAAATCATCCTTGGCTTGTCTTATCTGGTCTTTAGTAATACCTTTGGGAGGAGAGGCAGAGGCGGAAAGGCATACACATGAAGATTGCTCCAATTGAAGGAAAGAGCATCCACTTTCCAAGCTGTGGGATGAAACCTTTTTGTGCAAAACTTTGGCAGCTGGTGGTTTAGTGGAGAAGCGAACAGATCTATGTCTGGAGTTCCCCATGACACTGTCAATTTCTGAAATACATGAGGATCAATTTCCACCGTGGGGATCCATAATTCGTCTGCTCAACACATCTGCTAAGGAGTTCTGTGCTCCCGGCAGAAACCTTGCCCTGAAGATTTAGCTGTAAACTGAGAGCAGTCTCCCACAAAATCATTGCTTGCCTGCATAGAGGATAAGAATGTGTCCCCCCTTGCTTGTTGATGTACCACATGACAGTTGTGTTGTCTGTTAGAATCAACACCTGCCCTGGAAGAAGTAAATCCTGGAAAGCTATTAATGCAAACTGGACTGCTAACATCTCCTTCAAGTTGATATGTAGATGTAGTAGTCTGGCAGGCCACTTGTCTTGTATCCACTTTCCATTTAGATGAGCTCCCAAGCTTTGTCTGAGGCATCTGTCGTTAAAATCTGACTAAGCCTCTGGCGGGTCACAGAGAGTCCCTTGTTTAGGTGACATTCCTGAGCCCACCACAAAATTCCTTTTGAATGCAAAGGTATTATTTGAATGACAGTGTCCAGATCCTGGCAGTGCTGTGTCCATACATTTTGAGATACCATTGTAGCTTCCTCATATGCAGTTTGGCATTGGGAAGCACCAGAATACAAGATGCCATGAACCCTAAGGCTTGAAGGACTGTCCTTGCAGTCAGCCCGGACTGATGAGATAGCTGATGAAAATAAAGGGAAAGATTCTTTTGTTTGTCCGGGGTCAAAAAGGCCATCTGGGATGCTGTATTCAGTCTTACACCCAGAAAGCACATGTCCTGAGAGGGTACTAGACTGGACTTTATTTCGTTCACAGAATACCCCAGGCATCTTAGCACTGCTATCACATATTCCAAATGAAGAAGAAGCTCGTCCTTCCTTGAGCCAGAATCAGGCAATCGTCCAAATAAGGATAGATCTGTATTCCTTTTAGCCTGAAGAAAGCTATCACTGGAGCCAGAACTTTCGTGAACACTCTGGGCTCAGTAGATAAGCCAAAGGGCAATGCAGAGAACTGATAGTGAGAAGTCCCAGCTCGGCAGATACTTCCTGCAACTTAGTCTGATAGGAACATGAAGGTAAGCCTCCTTGAGATCCAAAGTTACCATCCAATGATCTTTGCCCAGCAGAGGTAAAGCTGCTGTAACGTCAACATTTTGAACTTGGGAATGTCCAGATAAGTGTTGAGGATAGATAAATCCAAAATTGGTCTCCACGTGTTCCCCTTCTTCGGTACTAGGAACAGGCGAGAATAAAATCCTAGGCCCACTTCTGGCATAGGGACCGGCTGTATGGCCCCTATTTGGAGTAACAGAGAAATTTGCTTGTGAGCCTCTATTCTTTGTTGAGGAGGAGCGTCTGGCATGCCTTTGAAAGGAGGCAAGGTATGGAAATAAAACCTGTAACCGTGGTGTATGATATCCAATACCCATCTGTCTTGCGTAATTAAACTCAATTTTCTTTGAAAAGTGCCAACCTTCCTCCCAAAGGTGCTGTCAGGCAGAAGGCTCTGGCAGCTGAAAGGCAGGTCATTGGGCCTGTTTGCAAAGGACTGACCCCTGCCCTCACCCGAAGACTGTGCAGGAGAACTCCCTGTTCTAAGCCTGAAAGAGCCCTGAGCTCTGCCCCTACCACGTCTAGATCTACCCTAGACTGGGAATCATAAGTAGGATACGTCCACCCCTTAGTAGGCCAATTTCTACTAAACTTTGGAGGCTGAACCTGCAAAAAATCTTTAACAGTCTGCATAGACTTAGCCTTGTCTTCCATTTTCTTCAAAACTGCCTCAACAGGAGAACCAAACAACACATCAGATTGTAAAGGAGCATCTAAAATCCTTGTTTTAACATGGTCAGATAAATTCTGATCCCTCAGCCAGGCGTGCCTCGAAGAACTGACCCAGTGGCAGCCACCCTAGAGCGAGGCCTGTACAGCAGCAAAAACACATTGCAAAGAATGCTTACCCACCTGTTCAGAAACATGTACTAAATCTTGTAACTCTTTACAATCAATACCTTCCATCAGAGCATCAACCTTAGACTTCAATTGTGAAAGGAGATAGTTTTGGTATTTCAACATGTGAAACTGGCAATTCAAAGCCCTCATAGCTAGAGTGGAAGAAGTATAAACTTTCTTTCCCCATCTATCCAAGGCCCTGGCCTCTTTATCTGTGGGAACAGTTCTTGACAACAGAAGCCTTAACACCTTTAGGCCCTGGCTAACAGTTTCTGGGTCTGCCCTAGGACTCTTAAAAGATACTTATGAGCTTCAGGCACCCTGTAATACCTATCCGGTTTAACAGGAGCAGGAGGCAAAGAATCAGGATTAAGAGAAGCCTCTGTAAAACATCTTCCACTACATCCAAAACAGGAGGTATAGCCAAAGGCCTATGCTGGGGTAAGAACAAAATTCCCTAAGCCTTTTCCTGGAATCAGAGAAGTCCTGACCTTCCCACTTAAAATGCTCCCTCATGGAATGAAGAGTTTCTGAAAAGAAAAATCCTCAGGAGGAGAAGCAGAAGGAGTAGAATCATCCACATCAGAATCAGAATAAGGAGAGTACTCCTGCAAGTCTTCAGCCGAAGACTCTGAAACATCCAAGCCTGCTCAAAACTCCCTAGCTCAGGCTCCACCCTAGGTCTCTTATCAGGAGGGGCAAAGAACCCTAATCAGAGGAAATCAAAATGCATAAAACATTGAAGGAAAAGGCTGGAAAAAATAGAAGCAGCTTTAACTAGCTATTCAGATGAACTTCTAAAACTGCAAAAATCAGAGAATGAAAGGAAGAAAAAAACCTGGCTGAGTATGAAGCTTTTCAAGAAGAGTATTTTCAAACAATAGTACAGTTAGAAGACAGTTTGTGCAGTCTACTGTACCACTGAAACTAGGAACAAACTGTATTAACTTTATGAAAGCACAGATAAGCAACTGGACTGGTGTTCTACAGCAGGATTTTTTTTTATATGAAAAGGCACATTGTGCATATCAAAGAATCTGGACACAGGAAAGCAACAAATACCTATATTAGTAGAGATGCAATCATAACAGCAGAAAGAGCTGATCAAAAAAACTGTGGCAGAGTGGGAAAAGTACTACAAATTGGAGACAGCTGTGTTTTTAGAAAATAATTATTCACTGTACACAAGGCAGAACAGATAGAAATTTACTCCTGCAATCAGGAAAAGCTGAGAGAAAGGTGTGAGCTTCAAGCTGTTGTAACCAGCTGTCTTCAGAACTTTTTAATGGAGGATCAAAGTAATTTTTGATATAGAACATACTAAGGAGGAAATACAAAAGTCTGTCCAACAAAAACAGCTATCAGAGAGGGGACTTTACCTCTCATTCTTCTAATACTAAAGCTCATTGACACAATGCCAGAGAAACCTCTTCCAGTGGTCCAAAGGAAAATGCTTGAGAGAGAGAGAGAGAAAGTACAGTTTTGTACCTACCATAAATGTAGATGTTCGAGTGCTCATACAGCTGCAGTCATCACAGTTGGGTTAGCCTGCCGTCAGGCGGGTCCTCGGTTGGCCGAATTCCAAAGTCTAGGTCCGGCGTCGGTTGTCGTCGCTTCTTCCCTGACGTCAGTGCGGCAGGGGTATAAAAGAGGCAGCCGACGCCATTTTCTTCAGTTTTTCTTGCCCCAGATGTCAGGTGCCCCCAGAAAGGAAGGCAAAACATGATATTATGCAAACATACAAAGTAGATAAATCAAAACAGTAGTTGCAAGCAAATACACCATAAAGGAATACCCCAAATAGGTTGTATGTTAAAGGTGTTTGTCATAAGCCCTGTGCTAAGAGGGGATGGAGGGAGGGTAACCTGGACTGCAGCTGTATGAGCACTCGAACATCTACATTTATGGTAGGTACAAAACTGTACTATGTTCATCGTGCATACAGCTGCGGTCATCACAGTTGGGTGGAATCCCAAAGCTAAGTAAGGGTGGCAGGTACTAAGCAGAATTAGGATGGGCTAGAATGCCCTGCAGGACTGCTGTGGCAAAGCCCGCTCTAGATTTTGAGTATAGTGGAAGGTGGTAGTGCTTGGAGAAAGTGTGCACTGAACTCCAAGTAGCTGCTTCCAAAATGTCCTTGGTAGGGACCCCCCTGAGGAAAGCTGCAGAGGTAGCTGTAGCCCTGGTGGAGTGGGATCTGATGTATACAGGCACTGATTTTCCATGAAATGAATAACAAAAGTGTATGCAGTGGGCTATCCATTTTGAAATAGTCTGTTTGGAGATAGCCTTTCCTTGAGCACCTGTAGCATAGGACACAAAGAGCTGCTCAGATTTCCTGAATGACTTTGTTCTGTCCAAGTAATAACGAAGTTGCCTGTGAATGTCCAAGGAATGTAGTAGCCTCTCTCCTTTGTTCTGTGGATTTGGATAAAAGGTAGGTAAATGAATAGTCTGATTCAAAGCTACACTGGATATTACCTTTGGCATGAAGTTAGGGTTGGTTCGTAAGGAAACCCTGTCCTGATGGAAAATGATGAATGGTTGCACAGCCATGAGGGCCTGTAGCTCCGAAACCCTGCATGCTGAGGTAATAGCCAGAAGGAAGGCTGTTTTCCACGACAAGTATTGTAGCTCTGCTGAAGAAGCCGGCTCAAAAGGAGGCAGGGTCAGCTTTTCCAATACGAAGTTGAGGTCCCAAGCTGGGACTGGTGGTTTCCGTGGGAGTTTGAAATTTTTTGCCCCTCTGAGGAACTGCCTTAATAGAGGATGTGAGAATAAAGGAGGATCTGTATTGTATTGTGCTGAAATGGCTGAAGCGTGGATCTTGGAGGAGAAGGAAAGGCCACTGTTTAACATCTCAGCTAGGTACTGTAAAATTTGAGGTATATTTATTACCCAAGGATTCTGGTCCTTTGCTTGATTCCAGGAACAAAATAGTTTCCACTTGGCGGAGTAGGTTTTTCTAGTAGAGGGTCTCCTGGCCTCCAAGATGACATCCTGCACCTCCTTGGAGAGGAGAGTCTGTTGGGAAATTAAGGTATTCTCCATGCAGCTAGATTTAATGTTTTGAGCTGGCTGTGAAGGGTTTTGTAGCTGTGCTGGGACAACAGAAGAGGAACTCGAGGTAGGATCCATGGAGGTGAGTGTGACAGGCTCTTTAGGAGAGGATACCAGTGCTGTCATGGCTAGTCTGGAGCAATGAGAATCATTTGTGGCCTCTCTGCTCTGGTTTTTAATAGAACTTTGGTCAGTAGAGGGTAGAGGCGGGAAGGCATAGACTGTCAATGTTGTCCAATTGAAAGAGAGTGCGTCCACTTTCCAGGCCTGTGGATGATAGGTCCTTGAACAGAATTTCTCCAACTGGCAATTTCTGTGGGTAGCAAATAGGTCTATGTCTGGCTGTCCCCATGCCTGAGTTATCTTTGAGAAGACTTGAGAATGCAACTTCCATTCGTGTGGGTCTGTCATATTTCTGATTAAGTTGTCTGCCAGTGTGTTTTCCTTCCCTGGCAGGAATTGTGCCTGTGATGAATTTGTAATTCCAGTACTGTGTTCCACAGGGTCATAGCTTGCCTGCACAGGGGGGTATGAATGAGTCCCCCCCTGTTTGTTTATGTACCACATGACTGTGGTGTTGTCTGTCCTTATTAATAGCTGGCCTGGATGCAGTAGGTCTTTGAAGGTCATAAGAGCATTTTGCACGGCTAGCATCTCCTTTTGGTTGATGTGTAGGTGCTTCTCTTTTTGGGACCATTTTCCCTGAATGCACTGATCTGCCATGTGTGCTCCCCATGTGTAGTCTGAGGCATCTGTTGTGATGATTTGAGTTGCTTGTGGTAAACAGAAAGGGAGACCTGTGTTTCTTTGGCATGCTTGAGCCCACCACAAAAATTCCTTTTGAAGGCATGGAATGAGTGGTACAATTGTTTCCAAGCTGTGGCTGTGTTGAGACCATAAGTTTTTAAGGTACCATTGTAGTTTCCTCATATGCAGCTTTGCACATGGTATTAGTAGGATGCAAGATGCCATGAACCCCAGAGCCTGCAGGACTTTCTTTGCAGTTAGTCTGGTTAAAGTTGCCATTTTGTTGAAGTATTGTGACAGTTGCCCTTGTTTGCCTGGCGTGAGGTAGGCCTTCTGGGTTGTTGTATTTAAGCTGGCACCCAGGAAAATTATCTGTTGAGAAGGTATTAGTTTTGATTTCTTTTTGTTCACTGTGTAACCCAGGTAGTTTAACAGTTTTATTACAAACGCCAGATGCTGCAAAAGAATGTCCTTGCTGTCCGCTTGGATCAGGCAGTCGTCCAGATATGGGTAGATTTGTATTCCTTGTTGTCTGCAGAAGGCAATTACTGATGCCAGGCATTTCGTAAACACTCTGGGTGCAGTAGATACGCCAAAGGGAAATGCAGAGAATTGGTAATGGGTTGAACCTGCAAGAAATCTGAGGTATCTTCTGCAATCTTGTCTGATAGGGACATGCAGGTATGCCTCCTTGAGGTCCAGCGTTACCAGCCAAGACTCCTTGCCCAGCATGGGAAGAAGCTGCTGTAATGTGAGCATCTTGAATTTTGGTACCTCTAGATATGTGTTTAGAACAGATAGGTCTAAGATGGGTCTCCAATCTTTGTCCTTCCTTGGTAGCAGAAATAGTCTTGAATAAAAACCTTGACCTTGTTCTTTTGCAGGTACCTCTTGAATTGCTTTCATATCCATGAGAGCGGAAATTTGTCTTTGTGCCTCTGCCCATTGACTTTGTGGCAGGTTTGGCATGCCTCTCATTTTTGGAAGGGTGTGCAAGTGGAACCTGTAGCCTCTGTCTATAATATCCAGAATCCATTTGTCTTTTGTAACAATGTGCCAGTTTTTTGAAAATAAGGCCAGTTTTCCTCCCAAAGGTGCTGCCATTATAGCTTTGTTTGGCAGGCATAGGGGGAAGTCATTGCGTCTGTTTTCTAAATGACTGTGGTCTATCTTCTCCAACTCTTGGGGTTGGTGCTTGCCACTGTCTAGCTCTGTAAGATCCTTGAGGTTGTCCTCTACCCCTTGGGCATCTGTATCTGCCCCCTTGGGGTCTGTCCGTGGCTAGAAAGGACCGATTTTTTGAAGACCAGTTTCTGCTGAAGCGTGGAGGTTGCACCTGCAAGAAATCTTTAACTGTTTGCATAGATTTCGCTTTTTCTTCCATTTTCTTTAGTACCTCCTCAGCTTTAACACCGAACAATACATCTTTTTGAAGTGGTGCATCTAATAACTTTGCTTTGACATGATCTGGTAAGGTTTGCTCTTTGAGCCAAGCATGTCTATGACAGACCCGTGACAGCAGCTCTACATGAGGCCTCTAAAGCATCAAAACCACACTGCAAGGTATGTTTCCCCACTTGCTCTGCTCCATGCAACAAATCCTGCAACTCTTTCAAATCTGGTTGTTCTGTTTGTGTAATTTTGTTTTTCAGCTGAGATAGCAAGAACTGTTGGTACTTTAACATATGAAATTGACAGTTTAATGCCCTCATGGTTAAAGTGGCTGATGTATACACCTTTTCCCCCCACCTTTCTAATGCTCTGGAATCTCTCTCTGAAGGTAAAGGGTTTTTAGCAGTAGAGGCCTTAATCCCCTTGGGACCCTGTGAAATTGTTTCTGGGTCAGCAGTATGGCTTTTATAAAGGAACTGGTGAGAATCAGGAACCCGGTAATATCTGTCTGGTTTAACAGGGGCTGGAGGTAAAGAGTCTGGATTAAGACTGGCTTCTGCGTACACATCATCCAAAATATCTAAAACAGGAGGGATAGCCAGGGGTCTATGCTGGGGAAGCAGAAGGAATTCCCTGAGCCTTTTCTTGGAATCTGAGTAATCTTGGCCTTCCCAGTGGAAGTGCTCTCTCAATGTATGCAGGGTTTCCCCAAAAGAGTGGTCCTCAGGGGGGGGAGACTGAGGGAATAGACTCCTCAGCATCAGAGTCTTCAAAAGGGGAATAGGCATAATCCTGGTCCTCAGAATGGTCTGAGGTAATAGAAGCCTGGTCTGAGGAAGGGTAGTCTTCCTCCAACCTGGGTCTTTTGTCTGAGGGGGGTTGGGAACCCCTGATGAGAGTTATCAAATCCTCAGCCATTTTAAGCATATGTTTTTTAGGCATGGGGTCTTGAGAGGAGGTCTGAGAACCCTGTTTTTTAGTTTTCATTGCAGCTTTAGATTTAGTGAAGGATTTAATAGAGAAGGTGGCAGGCTTGAAGACGCCTTCAGAAATGGCAGGCCTCGCTAAATTTTTGGTTTCCCCGCCAAGAGTGGCGTCGGTATCTGCAGTGGGAATGGAGACAGAGGAACCTGCGACCTTGGGTACTGAAGTCACAGGTAAAATAGTTTCATCGGTAGTCAGGGGCTGCATAGGCGCCTCGCTGAGAACCGGAGAACTGGTAGTCGGCCTAAGCGTGGTCTCAGTACTCGGTGCAGGCCTCGGATGTCAGTCCTTATCTTTGCGTCTTTTGCCTAAAACTGGCGTCGGTGTATCCGACATGATATAATTAAATTTTTTGCCAAAATAATGAAGGGTGAACTCCGCCCGGCGCTTAATAGTGCGCTTGTTAAACCTAGCACAAAAACGGCAGGCCGAGACATCGTGGTCTGGCCCTAAGCAAGGTATACAGTAAGAGTGAAAATCCTTATGCGTTATTTGCTTCCCACAAGAAATGCAATTATTAACTTTGTCTGACATCGGTCTGAGGCAAGAAAAGTTTCCCCAACGGGGTACTTAGCTTTAAAGAATACTTCGGCTGAAATACTGTTCGTAAATCTCAGGAGCTGGCCAACTGGCACTTGCGAACTGCTTCTGCTTCGGGCACCGCACGGCAAGAAAGACAGAAGAAAATGTCGTCGGCTGCCTCTTTTATACCCCTGCCGCACTGACGTCAGGGAAGAAGCGACGACAACCGACGCCGGACCTACACTTTGGAATTCGGACGACCGAGGACCCGCCTGACAGCAGGATAACCCAACTGTGATGACTGCAGCTGTATGCATGATGAACATCACAAGTTGATTAGAAGAATCAGGAGTACCCTGGACTTAAACCAAGGTCTGATGTTGGGAGATGGAAATGTTCAGGAAGAAGACGACCAACAATACTGAAATTAGTGAACAAATGGGAGACTACAAAGCGATCAATCATATTTGTGAAATACAACTTTACAAGAAAAATATAGCTTATAAAAGTCTGGACTTCTGCTGACTATGTTAAACTTGTGGGTAGACTGTAAAGCATATACCTTACATTATGTCAGTAATGTTTAAAAGGACACTAAAGGGGAAAAAAGAAGTAACTGCCAGTAAAACAATTTTTTTCTTTGTATAAAACATTTCATAGATATAAACTGCATGTTTTATTGTAAAGCAGTTTAATCAGGAGTCTTGGTATTTTAAATGGGGGTAGCTCTTTTTAGTGATTGCTGCATATGTTAAAGGTATTAAAATAACCCATACCTTTTTTTGGTCATAATAAATATAGGCTTTACAGTACAACATAAGAAATAAATGCTAGACAAAAGAAAGTTTAAGTTAATGTAATGCTGTGATCTTGGGCTGCTGGGTGGAATGTAAAACTGTACTGATTATATTAAGTGTAGAATTAAGTTGATAGTGTCACTTGTTTTTACAAGCATGTATGTCTAGATTAATCTCCTTGGCTTAAGCTGTACACAAGATTTTTGTAAATAAACAGACTTTAAAAATGAGACAAAATGATGAAAGCCGGCCGTAAAATAGTTAAGTTCCTTACATCTGCACAGACATTAGCTTGCTTTTTTTTCCATTAGGAAATGCTCTCAGTGAGATACATCTGCAAATGAAGATAGTTGACCAGAGGTATTTGTGTACATTCTGTTCTGAGTAAAATTTACAAAGATTCACTCATGCACCTGCAAAGACATTAGATTTTTTTCATTGATAACTACTTTTACATTGAGATGAGCTATCTGCAGGTGTAAGCAATTAATCTTGAAAATTGTGGGCATTCTTTGCTGAAGGAAATGCAAAATTTAAAGGCACAATGACAATTAGTTCAGTGAAAAACAAAGAATGAAAGTATAGGAAATGAATAAGATACAATATCCTCTCCAGCAAACTTAATACTTTAATGCATGTAATAGAACAGTGCACAATTCAGATTTATTAAAGGTAGCCACTGCACTTTTTCTTAGGGCTAAAAATGCTACACAAATGTTTTCTGAGAGTATACAAGCTCTGTTTCATATCTAGGAGGGAGACAGAGCTAAAAAATGAACAGATAGCAATTGGTATAAGTGGGAACACAGGCTGTGGTATGTGCTTAAGAATGGATAACCTTAATTTTGGATTTCATTATGCCTTTGGGCATACCTGTCAATTTGGGGCAACTGTTCCTATATGGTGGGTTAAACTTCATTTTAATTTGCTGAAATGTATATACTTGTGTGTGTTTATTCTAAGTTAACAGGGGATGGCATGTTCTGAAAACGTATTTAGTTTTTTTCTTTGAACGGTTTTCATTAAAGCAAAAAGTCTTGAAAAATGTGACGCAGGTTCAAACGGATATAAGAAGAAACAATGATCAGCCTGCCAAATAATGTGTGCATGTAAGACAAAAGATGGAAATATATTCAAAAAACTGTCATGTATAACAGGTAGCTTTTTATCATTATTATCTTGGAATGTACCTGGCCTTACAGGTATAGGCAAAAATAGAGAATAGTGAATTATATTAAGAAATGTGAGTGCAAGTAACAATGTTACAGGAGACGCATCTAGAAAGAAATAAGCATGTGAATTTGACAAAAAGATTTCAGAATGGATATTGAGCAGAATATCAGGGACAAAGGAAAAGGGTAGTAGTAACATACATTACTAGAGGGGCTCAAAGTGATGAAAGAATAAAAGTAGACAATAAAGGTAGATTTGTGGTAGTAAGGGGGTCAACTCGCAAGGGAGGAAGATTATGCTGGCATGCTTTTATATTCCATCAAAAATGCTATTATGAAACTTTGGAAACATTTGGGAGAAATAATCAACTTTCAGTAGGGAATATTACTTATAGGTATGGACTAGAACTTGATTTGCAAGAGTAAGGGTGTGTCAAGGGGACCTAAAAGAGAAAATATAACAAAAGAGGAAGGATTTCTGAAGAAATTTATGAAAATGGTTTGTAAGGAAGACTGATTCAGTAGTAGGAACTTGGAGAGCACTTACATATTATTCTTCAAGGTACAATAATTAAGAAAAAATGCAGGCTAATGAAGTTAAAGTGAGATACTGGTGGTCTCCCATCTACCCATTAAAGAGAGGAATTTAAGGAATGGACATTGGAAATTATTCAAGATTTATTAGAGAAGACAGAAATTTCTTCAGAAGGAATGGCTAGTGAGTAAGATAAAATGAAAATAGAGCTAAAAAAGGGCAGAAATAAAAGAGAAAGAGATATGGTTAAGAAGTAATAGGAATTACTTAGAGGGGCTCACAAAGGTTAAACTATTGCAGAATAAGGGGGCTCTCACAGAACAAGAGGGACAACTGCAGAGTGCTAAAGAGAAAATAAGGGAGTATTTGGATAATTTGCATGACTTTAGAAAGAATGCTGATAAGCAACTATTTTTAATAACTCCAGAGCACATAAAACTTTTAGCACAATGACTTAGGCAACATAAAGCAGAAAGGGTTGTTGTCAAACAGAAAGCAGAAAGGGTTGTTGTCAAACTTAGGGGACCTACAAAAAGAAAAATAACCAGAGGTCCGTTAGAGGTATTACAAATATTTCAGAAATTTTATGAAAATTTGTATAAAGCAGAACAACGAGGAAATGAAGAAAGAGAACAAATGGAAATATTTATGGAAGAATTAATTATGCCAAGATTAGGGAAAGATGAGGCTCAACAACAGTTAAGATAGGAGGAGATGATAGAAACAGTGCTGCATACTCAATCTGCAGGAAAGTCTCCAGTAACAGATGGTATTCCTGTGGAATTTTAGAGGGAAGAAAGTGATAAAGATCTGGAAGATATTGTTTAATAGTATATTAAAAGGATGAGAAGCACCAGCATCTTAGAAGAAAGACGTGGTGGCTATAATACTCAGAGGGTAAAGACCTGTCAGACCCAGCATCATAGTGGTCCACTTCAATATTAAAACATGATTGCAAGTTTTTATATCTATACTAAATAAAAGAACAGCAAAGATGGTGCCAAAATTGATACATATGAATCACTGTGGATTTGTAGAGGGAAAGGAAACATTTGACACCATTAACAGAATAATGATCCAGTGGGAAGAAGAATGTATAAAAATGTCGCTGCTGTTGGTGGGTCTTGATGCAGAGGAAACATTCATCAGAGTAAGCTGGGATTTTATGAGTAGGGCAATGGAAGCATCTGCATTCACTCATACAATAATAAGTTTAATTAAGAGAATATATGAAGGAGCACAAGCAAGAATTTGCCTGATGCACAATCACACAATTCATGATTCAATGAGCAGAGACTCTTTGGGAAATACCATAGCTGCCAAATTAGAGAAGATAAAGTAAGAAAACATCCACTGGTGTACTGATATTGACTTAAAAGAGATGCAGTAACTGAAATACCATTCAGCTACAACCTGCTGAAAACTATGCACTCTTATTCATTCACCTTTCCAACAGACATGAACACCAAAGTTTTACAAGGTAAATGGCTACATGTGGGTGCCAAAACTATGCTCCTCCTTAAACTTACCTTCAAATTTCTGCAGCAAAAATACTGTCTTCCACTATCAATCCCTCTTTTACTGCTACTGAGATAAAAACTCTCTCCAACTAAGACATCTCTTTCGTCTCTCTGTGAGACATCCTTCTCCAAATTAGACCCTGCTTGCTAGAACTCTCTAACAGACGCCATCAAACTAACTAATAATCTTACATTATTCAAGAAATCTCTTCATTTCCATCTACTTACAGAAAACAAATGAAACTGCTAAAGAGATACAGATTAAGGTTTACCTCTAGTATCATTACTCATCAGTGAATCTCTCTCACTTCCTCTAAAATTACCAATGCTAAGATTCTTTTTCTCCCTTCTTCATGGCTTAGATCTCACTGATTCTATTCTTACTACTGCAAAACAGGTGCTTTGCTTTATTCCATTATGTACACTTGGCAGTAAGAATACTTGTATTATGCAACTGTTACTTTACTTGCTTTGCACTATATGGATATGCCACGGTGTTATTTAACTGTAAATTCTTGTATGATTCGATTCTCAGCACGTTTCAACTGTGCTTTATGTTTGTTCTTTGCATTTGTCTACTTTGCCTGATCAGCTGAAGTTCGGCATGTTGCTTGGTCAACCAAGAAACATGTATATTAACTATATCCGTTAATGGATACTTCACAGCTGTCCAGGTAATGAATAATACATGAAAGGTACGCATTTACCATAATGCTGGATTCACATTGTCTTCTTCCTCCAGCTCAACAGATTGGGCTATCAAATCCGACACTGGGACCTTTTTCAGGTCCTTGGATCCAGGGTTCAGGCTCCTCACCTGCCCATAATTCTCTCTTGTCCCTACAATCCCTCAGATCGAGTCTGCCTGCTTGTGCCTCATACCTCTCCTAAAGACAGTAAAAAGACCCAGGATAAACATGGAAAGGAGTGAGAACATAATACAAGGCTCTGGACATGTCCAATTTGGTCACTTGAGAACCACTAGATGAAAATTTAGGAAACAGGGATGGAGGGAGGGAAGGATGAGCCAGACAGAAGACAACATAGATATAACATTATGTTAAATACATAAAGTACCTTTATGTAAGTAAACTTACCATAACAGTAGATGCTCATATGTTCACTGCAGTAGCCTTAGCTATGTGGGTTATAGCCCGCATAGGATATAATAGTCTGCCAACCTTCTAAACTTCAGAGAACCTTCCACACACCCACACCACTACTCAGCCCAAGCTGAAGTGACTAAAAAGGTTTGGGCACCAAGCCTTTTAGAGCTTTCATGCCAACTGCGAGGGGGAGAGGTTGAGTCCAGAAAAAAACATTGGCCACACAATGGCATAAAAACACAAAATAAAACAAGGATAATGGAGGGAGGGAGGGGTTACTGCAGCAGTGATTACTCAAACATATACTATTATGGTAAATGTACTTACACTACTATGTTCACCATACCCATCACTGGTGCAATAGATTTAGCTATATGGGTATATTACCCTAGCTTGCTATATTTGGGAGGTGGGAGGTGAAGGGTCCAGCAGCCCCTGGTCAATTGTCCTAGCAAAGCCTGATCTAGACCTAGAGAAGGAATAAAGCTTGTATAGTGCCTTGTAATAGTATGCACACAGAACCAAGTTGCTGTTTCTAGAATACTTCTAGAATCCAACCCTTTCCAAAAAGCCACAGATGAAAACAAGGCCCTGGAAGAGTGGGCCTTGACTCTGCCTAGATCAGTTTTATTGCAGTGAAAACAACCAAAGGTAATAGTCTGAAACAACCATTTGGAAATGGTCTGTTTTGACAAAGGTCATCCCTTATTACCTTCACAAGAAATGAATAACTGATCCAAAGATCTGAAAGATCTACTTCTGTCAAGACAGTACCCAAGTTGCCTGTGGACATCCAAGGTATGGAGTACCCTTTCTCTCTCAATTTTAGGTTCAGAAAAGAAAGCAGGTTGATGGATAGCCTACCTTGAAGTAAACTCAAATACACTAGGCATAAAAGAAGGATTAGGTCTCATGAAATCCCCTGTCTGTGGAAAATGAAAAGGTTGACTCACCATAACAGCATGCAACTCAGACACTTCTAGCAGTGGTCAGAGTAATCGATAAAACAGTTTTCCATGTTAAGAACTTCATGTCATCCAGATTAGCTGGTTAAAATGAATCAAGTATTAGCTTCTCTAATGCAACATTCCTTTTAAAAACATTTTGACATGAGAATGCATTGAAAGAGGAGGATCCATGGACAGACATGCTAAAATCACTGATAAATGGACCTCAACAGAATGGTAAGAAAGGCCATAGAATAGTAACTCACACAAATACTGTAAAACCAGGGAACCACTAGCTTTAAATGAGTATTTTGTTATGTTGTTGGCACCAACTAGAAAACCTTTTACATTTGGTAATATATGATTTTCTAGTAGCAGGCTTTCTTGGCTCGATTAGTGGCTGCATGTTTGTATTAAATAGGTGCCTAAAGGGAATTAAGACCATCATCCAGGCAATCAGTTGAAGTTTATTGTGGTCTGCATCTACCAAACACCCCCGATCTTGTGTGAGTAGATCCAGTCTGTGAGGAAGCTTGTGGTAATTGCCCCTGGCCACTTCCAAAGGAAGGGAGGGAGATCCACTGTTGCTTGGGCCAAAAGGGAGTCACCACAATGATCTTAAGGGATTCTTAAATCTTCAAATGTATCCTGGGTATCAGTGGAAAGGGTGGAAAAGCATAAAGGAGCATTCCATCCAAGAAAAAGGAAAATGCATCGGTCTTCCAAGCCTTCTTGAGGTACTAGAGCAGAATCTTGTTTGCTGATTTTTGATCATATTTGTGAGTTAGACATTAGATATATGCTGAATAATCAACCATATTTCAAATAATATAATGACATTTCAACAAAACCTTATTGATCAGATTCATTTTTATGGGACTATAAGAATTATGAGTCCAGACAAAGGGGGTAGCAGTGAGGGATAAACTTTATTACTTACACAGAATGTACAAAATATATTATATGATGGTGTATATGTTGAGGTGTCCTTGAATGAGGTGCATGCAGCTTACTATAAGATTGATAATTTATTGTATGGCATGATGATGCAGGGACAACTAAATTCCAATGATTACAGGTATTTAATTAAAAAAACACAAAACAAAAAAAACATATATCCCTACCATATTTGGAGTTCCAAAAATTCATAAAGATCCACAGACGCCGGAAGCTGTTGAAGGCTATGGGGGGCAGAGGGTGAGAGGAGCACTTAGTGATCTAAAAAGTGCAATTTTTTAAAACTATTTACTACCACTACATATGTTGACTTGGAGGACATTTTAAGCTCACCCAATTCCCTTCTGGTGCGTGAATTAACATTTCCTGATTGGTCTTGCCTATCCCATGGCTGATAATTGTATATTAGCCCTAGTGAGAATAACAGTGATCATACCATAGATAATTTGAGGGGAGCCATGTAAGGTATGCAGCATTTAGGAACTGCCTCTATCCATTAGTGGCACAAGGTGCAATCCTGGAGTACATTTTCTATTACACATGCTTAGATCCAAGTTGCATTTGAATATGGACAGGGATTTGCTTTGTTTTACTTGAATGGATACTCTGTTCCGGAACAGTGGTAGCCTCTGTGATATTGCATTTGCTCTGTCAGTTGATAACAATGTTATGCCATCAATTTCAATAATAGTTTTATTTTTCCTCATAATCGTTCGATACAAATAGGCAAGCAGATTCCACAGAACTATTGGGTCCAATAGGTAAACACAAATTACACTGCCTTTATTGTATTTATTTTATTTTAGTTATATTCTGATATTTTATCATGCAGTGAAAATTGAAAACCTCATGACAGCTGAATTGTTGAAAAAAACAGAAATATTTAAACTTGACGTACTTGCATCCCTTGCAATACTGGCAGTGATAAATTAACCTACTGCAGGATGACCAAGACAAAACTTCTCCTCAAATAAATCTAACAATACAAGATTACCTTTCTCACCCTGTTGATTACCTCCCTGATCAAGTGACATTAACAGCAGTGATCAGTTAAACAAATAGGTCTACCTAGGACCTAATCATGGGTATACAGGATCCCTTCAAATGAATATACTGCACTTCAGCAGCAATCTGTCTTGTACTGCACTACCATAGATAAATACACACACTGTTACCACCATAATATCTGTTATCTAACACTGTTGTAATGAATATCCCTACCCTTGTATAAAAAAAAAAAAAAAGGGTCCCTACTGGATAACAAAAAGGCTGCAGACCACCTCTCACCAACATGCTTTGTGAAAGCGATCCTGTCTAAATTAAATTATATCCATCGCAAAGCAAACCAATCTTCGGTAGAAAAAATCTGAACTAGAAGGTACTTTCAATGTTCCATTGATTCTTGAAGTATTATGTTTGATATGTAATTGGTAATCATTAACAGCCCATTCGCCATAAGGGACAATAGAAATTAGTGCCAGAAGTTAAGTTGTGGCATCTCAGACAGGAAACAGCTGGTGCACTTCAAAGCAATACCCCATATTTGTATGAAAAGCCTACCTGTCAAGAACACTACATTTCCTACTTTCATTAGGCAAAAACCCTGTCGAACACCTACAAAAATGAACCTATCTAGTTGGACGATGGTGGGTGCCTCCACAACAGGACACCAATGTAGAAGTGCCATTTCCTTGTCAGTTTCTTTGACGTTCCGTCAAAGTGCCACAGATGGAACTAGCAATCACACACGCACACAGAGCAGCAATGACCTTAAAAAAATCACGGACCTTAAAAGCTGTACACATCATGGAGCAGAAATGACCTTAAAAGCTGTACCTGGAAACAACTCTCCTCAAAGTACCTAGTGAACCATGACTGGGCAGCATAACTCTTGGGCAGTGATTGCACACACTTACCACACTTAGCAAGGGTAGTTTAACTTCCACACGTACTTCTGTTTAAATCCATATTAGCTGCGTTGGGTCCTCCTTAAAGAAAAACTCCATTTAGGGTGCACTGTGTCCTCCTTAAAGAAAAACTCCACCATGGAGTTCTGGTAAAGGGAGGGGGCACCCTCCCCCTCACTTAATGGTTCCCCCACCTATGCAAAGATCTACACAATCTACCAGTTAGACCAACTGTGGATGCACGGACAATGAAAACACATCCTACTATGAAACTTTTAGACTAACATTTGAAAACAGTTCAACAAATACCCTACCTAAGTAAAGATTTCTGGGACTTTTTGTCCAAATGTAAAGAGGTACAGTATACCGATAATCTAATATTTTAACCACTGATGTAAACCATCTACTGTTATTCTACATGATGCTGGTCTAGACAGGTTTTCACTGATGTAAACAACCCCCAAATTTGACGAGGCCAGAATGGGGCAATGAGGATTATCGTCCTGTGTAGGTTCTTGGCTTTCTGGAGAAACTTTGATATCAGAGGAAATGGGGAAATGCGCATAGGAGTCCCGGGGCCAATCGTGGAACCAGTGCCCCTGGGACTTCCCTGGAGGGGTAATAGGGCAAAGTAGCTCCTGCATTTGGCGTTCATTGGAGATGCAAACAGATCGCAGGAAGGCTGGCCCCACGCGAAAAATCCTTTCGCTACTGACTGTTTTAGGGACCACTGCGTGCGGTAACAGAATTGCTCTGCTGAGCCTGTCGGCTATGACGTTGGATGACCCCGGATGTGCGTTGCTATTAGAAAGCGACCGTGGACTCCCCACTGCCAAATTCTCATGGCCTCTCTGCATAGCTGATAGGACTTGGTTCCCTGCTTGTTTATGTACCACACTACCGACATGTTGTCCGCCTGAACTGCAATAGTCCCTAGAGGAAGAAGGGGAGCAAAGTGTTGCAACGCTAGAAACACTGCCCTCAACTCTAGAACATTGATGTGCAGATTGTACTCCAAATTGGTCCATTAAGCCTTGGACTGTCTGTCCCTGAAAGATGCCCCCACCCTATCAGGGAAGCGTCCGTGGTCACTGTAACTGTGGTGGGTAGCACAAAGCGGTCTCCCTTGGGAAAGGTTGAGCGTTTGAAGCCACCAGTTTAGATCTGCTTTGCATGTCTTTGTTATAAGAATCTCGTGTGTTAGAGGTAGTTGTTGAAGCGACCATTGTGCAAACAGCAGCCATTGTAGGACTCTCATGTGCAGCCTTCCCAGGGAATTGCAATCAGGAGGCTGACATGAGGCCTAACACCTTTAGCACTAGTTTTGCAGGAGATTTCCTTGACAAGAGTAGAAGACGAATATGAGTCTGAAGTGATAATATCCTTTCTGGGGGAAGCCTCAGAATCAACTGGCGTGTGTCTAACTCTGCTCCTATGAACAAGATGTTTTGTGATGGCTGAAGTAAGGATTTTCCGAAGTTTACGGAGATCCCTAGGTGAACACACAGTTGGAGAACAAAGTCTCTGGCCTGCAGTAGTTGGCCTGGTAGTGGCGAAAGGAGCCAGTCGTCCAGATACGGAAACACCTGGAATCCCTGGCGTCTCAAGTGAGGCTACCACTGCCATGCATTTGGTGAAGACCCTGGGGGCTGAGGTCAGACCAAAGGGCAGGGCTCGAAATTGAAAGTGACTGGCTCCCAGCCGAAGCGCAAATGATCTCTGGATGCCCTGGCCATTTTGATGTGGTAGTATGCATCCTCTAGATCTATTGAGCACATCCACTCGTCCTTCTGTAAGAATGGAAGGATCGATTGAAGCGTGACCATTGAACTTTTCTTTCTTGACGAAAGTATTGAGGTAGCTTAGGTCTAGAATGGGCCTCCAGTCCCTGTTTTCTTTGGAACTAAAAAGAACCTTGAGTAAGTCCCGAATCCTTGCTGGTCCGCTGGGACTGGCTGGATGACTCTTTTTCTAGCAGCTTTGAAATTTCTAAAGCTGCTGGCTCTCGCAGATGGGGCGGTACATCTGGGAGTCTTTTCTTTGGGATGGGATGAGATAGGAAGGGTATGTTGTAACCTCTGGTAACCACGCTTTTACCCACTTGTCTGTAGTTATATTTTGCCAGGCCTGAGGGTATAAAGCTAAGCGACCCCGACTGCCTCCAGAGCAGGACAGTCGGGCCTCCTCTCAGGAGTGCTGGAAAGGTTTACCAGGAGTGTTTCCCTGTCACCTTGATGTTGCGGACCCCTCTGCCGCCAGGGCGGCGTCTTCCACCTCTGCCCCTCCTCTGCCTCTAGAGGGCATCACCCTGTGTGCTTGAGAAAGACCCTTGGGTTTTGAAACCACATTTTTCCACCGCGTTGCCCTTTGGGGTACGGTCTGGTTGGGGTGGAAAACCGGACTCCGACAGCAGAGAGAGTCTTTCCTCTTGTTCACACCGGGTAAGGGTCTCCTTTACTTTGGGGCCAAAGAGAGTGGCACCGTCAAATGGGGCGTTTGTAAAGGAAGACTTGAAGGCTTCCAAAAGGAGCATAGGCGCATCCAGGATTGTCTCGAAGAGCAATCGCTGAAGCTGCTGCCTTTCGAACCTTCGCCGTAGGAAATCAGCCTCATGGACGAGTTAACAATCGATGTTAGGGTATTAAGTTGCGCTGTCACTTTCTCTGAGACAGCTGCATCTGTAGCACCCTGGAGGGTATCTCCCAACTCTTTGACTAGATCCTCTGTAGGCGTGTAAAGTGGGTCAAATAGTTCAGGGACCGCATGGAAAAAGCCGCTGAACTAAAAATGCGCTTCCGTATCTATCCATCGTCCTAGAGTCTTTATTAGGAGGATGGATAGATGAGAAGACTCCGACATCTCCTTTTTCGTGGCTGCTGCCACCACCATAGCGTCTACTGGAACTCCTTTGTAAGGTAGGACTTATCCTGAGGTGCTGTGATGTACTTGTTAGGTTTTCTTGGAACAGGTTCCACTGTGTCAGGAGCCTCCCACGCCTTGAGCAATTAGTTCCATTAGTTCGTCGAAGGGCGGAGTGACCCAGGAGGAGGAAGGGCGAGCACCAAATGCCTTCAGCAGAACTGACTCATCCTCAGAAGGGGAAGGGACTGCCAGTCACCTCTCTGCTTCAGGATCTCCAAAATGTCTGAAAAAGAGACATCTTCTGAAGGTGACTTAGGGACCCCTCTGACTCATCTAAGTCAGTGTCAGATGTCAAGGATTCCTGTGGAGAATCCAAGTGTCTCCTCTTACACAATCTCTTCCTAGGGACTTCCTCGTGGGGAGCATCCGAAGAAGCCTCGAGGAAGAGGGGCACCCTCCAGGGTGGCTGAGACACTGGTGCCCGGCGCTTGGATGTGGCCGTGGGTGCAGATGAAGACAAAGGCCCTTTATGGGAGGAGAAACTGCTTCCACTGATGTGGTTGTCTGGGTAGACAACACCTTCCTCATCAGGTCGAACGCTCCCGGGTCCCACATCGAAGAGTCCCCGGTTCGAAGAAATGGGAAGAATCCCGACACGGGCACCGAAGGCATCAACCCCGAGGACGGAGCCTAATCGATCCGCCGAGGCCCGAGGGGAGAGTCGGAACCGACACATCGGTTCGACTCGGCCCCGGAACCAAGAACAGACCGTCGGCTCCGAGACTCCGGTACGGGTCCCGGAGTCGAGGTGAGGGAACAGACCGAGAAAGGACGGTTCTGGACCCGAGGGCTCCACAATCAGTAGATCAGCCTCTTCCGGCTCCAAAGACTGAATCGGTCTCGGAGGAGGAATGGATGGAGATACAGGAAGGCCTTCAAGTTCGACACCAACTGGGTGGAAACCGAAATAAGTTTAGAGGGCGAATGCTCCAACAACTTCTGCACCACGCGATCCACATCGACATCCGAAAGTTTGGAGGAAGAACGGGTCGAAGGAACCGAAGACGGAGCCGACCTCAATATGGCGAAGGAGGGCTCCATCACCGGTTCCAAGACTCAAGGCTCAGGAACCGATACCAGTTGAACACTTTCGGCCCAAGTCTGTGGAACCGGTGATCTAACTTTTGAAGAAGAGCTCGGAGCCGATGACTTAGGCTCCGGCGTCTTCGACTCCTTAGAGGACTTGATGCCTGGTCAGAAGCATCCAGAGCCTCTTGGAAAGCCGGTTTCAATAGACCTCTGTCCATTAGTTTCCTCGCCTATCTGTCATGACCCTCCCACTAAAAGAGTGACAGATGGAGCAATCCTCTTGTAAGTGGAGAGGGCCAAGGCAGTAGACGCAGGAACTATGGTTGTCAGTGACCGACATTTTCTGGCCACACTGACAACGCTTGAAACCAGACTTTACCTTTTCAGACATTGTAGGGTAAAAAGACAACTCCAGTAAAAAACAGTCAATCCGATAATAGTTAGTCACAATCGATGTAATTGTCAAATCCGGTAAAAATTTGTCTCAACTATGGAAGATATGAAGGGTGTAGGCCCCGATAACAAAACTACCGATAAAAAAGTTAACGGTACCAATAAATTAACGGAACCACAACACAATCACACTTGTTAACACTGAAAATATCAACTAGACTAGTATCCTAATAAAATATAACAATAAAAGTTATATCTTAGCTTAGAAACTCTCGAGCTAGCTCCCAACGATGCGTATGCAGCAGCGGCAAACTAGATCTGAGGTAAAGGCAGAGGGGGATTGTGGGTATTAGATTGTCTCGAGCTTCTTCTCGATGCAGAGCTTGCAAGAGGCCGGCACGGAGCCGAGGATCGGCTCCGAACCCATGTGTAAGAACAAACGGCGAGATTGAACACTATCACATTATATGATTTTCTAGTAGCAGGCTTTCTTGGCTCGATTAGTGGCTGCATGTTTGTATTAAATAGGTGCCTAAAGGGAATTAAGACCATCATCCAGGCAGTCAGTTCAAGTTTATTGTGGTCTGCATCTACCAAACACCCCCGATCTTGTGTGAGTAGATCCAGTCTGTGAGGAAGCTTGTGGTAATTGCCCCTGGCCACTTCCAAAGGAAGGGAGGGAGATCCACTGTTGCTTGGGCCAAAAGGGAGTCACCACAATGATCTTAAGGGATTCTTAAATCTTCAAATGTTTCCTGGGTATCAGTGGAAAGGGTGGAAAAGCATAAAGGAGCATTCCATCCAAGAAAAAGGAAAATGCATCGGTCTTCCAAGCCTTCTTGAAGTACTAGAGCAGAATCTTGTTTGCTGATTTTTGATCATATTTGTGAGTTAGACATTAGATATATGCTGAATAATCAACCATATTTCAAATAATATAATGACATTTCAACAAAACCTTATTGATCAGATTCATTTTTATGGGACTATAAGAATTATGAGTCCAGACAAAGGGGGTAGCAGTGAGGGATAAACTTTATTACTTACACAGAATGTACAAAATATATTATATGATGGTGTATATGTTGAGGTGTCCTTGAATGAGGTGCATGCAGCTTACTATAAGATTGATAATTTATTGTATGGCATGATGATGCAGGGACAACTAAATTCCAATGATTACAGGTATTTAATTAAAAAAACACAAAACAAAAAAAACATATATCCCTACCATATTTGGAGTTCCAAAAATTCATAAAGATTCACAGACGCCAGAAGCTGTTGAAGGCTATGGGGGGCAGAGGGTGAGAGGAGCACTTAGTGATCTATAAAGTGCAATTTTTTAAAACTATTTACTACCACTACATATGTTGACTTGGAGGACATTTTAAGCTCACCCAATTCCCTTCTGGTGCGTGAATTAACATTTCCTGATTGGTCTTGCCTATCCCATGGCTGATAATTGTATATTAGCCCTAGTGAGAATAACAGTGATCATACCATAGATAATTTGAGGGGAGCCATGTAAGGTATGCAGCATTTAGGAACTGCCTCTATCCATTAGTGGCACAAGGTGCAATCCTGGAGTACATTTTCTATTACACATGCTTAGATCCAAGTTGCATTTGAATATGGACAGGGATTTGCTTTGTTTTACTTGAATAGATACTCTGTTCCGGAACAGTGGTAGCCTCTGTGATATTGCATTTGCTCTGTCAGTTGATAACAATGTTATGCCATCATTTCAATAATAGTTTTATTTTTCCTCATAATCGTTCGATACAAATAGGCAAGCAGATTCCACAGAATTATTGGGTCCAATAGGTAAACACAAATTACACTGCCTTTATTGTATTTATTTTATTTTAGTTATATTCTGATATTTTATCATGCAGTGAAAATTGAAAACCTCATGACAGCTGAATTGTTGAAAAAAACAGAAATATTTAAACTTGACGTACTTGCATCCCTTGCAATACTGGCAGTGATAAATTAACCTACTGCAGGATGACCAAGACAAAACTTCTCCTCAAATAAATCTAACAATACAAGATTACCTTTCTCACCCTGTTGATTACCTCCCTGATCAAGTGACATTAACAGCAGTGATCAGTTAAACAAATAGGTCTACCTAGGACCTAATCATGGGTATACAGGATCCCTTCAAATGAATATACTGCACTTCAGCAGCAATCTGTCTTGTACTGCACTACCATAGATACCACCATAATATCTGTTATCTAACACTGTTGTAATGAATATCCCTACCCTTGTATAAAAAAAAAAAAAAGGGTCCCTACTGGATAACAAAAAGGCTGCAGACCACCTCTCACCAACATGCTTTGTGAAAGCGATCCTGTCTAAATTAAATTATATCCATCGCAAAGCAAACCAATCTTCGGTAGAAAAAATCTGAACTAGAAGGTACTTTCAATGTTCCATTGATTCTTGAAGTATTATATTTGATATGTAATTGGTAATCATTAACAGCCCATTCGCCATAAGGGACAATAGAAATTAGTGCCAGAAGTTAAGTTGTGGCATCTCAGACAGGAAACAGCTGGTGCACTTCAAAGCAATACCCCATATTTGTATGAAAAGCCTACCTGTCAAGAACACTACATTTCCTACTTTCATTAGGCAAAAACCCTGTGGAACACCTACAAAAATGAACCTATCTAGTTGGACGATGGTGGGTGCCTCCACAACAGGACACCAATGTAGAAGTGCCATTTCCTTGTCAGTTTCTTTGCCGTTCCATCAAAGTGCCACAGATGGAACTAGCAATCACACACGCACACAGAGCAGCAATGACCTTAAAAAAATCACGGACCTTAAAAGCTGTACACATCATGGAGCAGAAATGACCTTAAAAGCTGTACCTGGAAACAACTCTCCTCAAAGTACCTAGTGAACCATGACTGGGCAGCATAACTCTTGGGCAGTGATTGCACACACTTACCACACTTAGCAAGGGTAGTTTAACTTCCACACGTACTTCTGTTTAAATCCATATTAGCTGCGTTGGGTCCTCCTTAAAGAAAAACTCCATTTAGGGTGCACTGTGTCCTCCTTAAAGAAAAACTCCACCATGGAGTTCTGGTAAAGGGAGGGGGCACCCTCCCCCTCACTTAATGGTTCCCCCACCTATGCAAAGATCTACACAATCTACCAGTTAGACCAACTGTGGATGCACGGACAATGAAAACACATCCTACTATGAAACTTTTAGACTAACATTTGAAAACAGTTCAACAAATACCCTACCTAAGTAAAGATTTCTGGGACTTTTTGTCCAAATGTAAAGAGGTACAGTATACCGATAATCTAATATTTTAACCACTGATGTAAACCATCTACTGTTATTCTACATGATGCTGGTCTAGACAGGTTTTCAGATTAGATGAAATATACTCAAAACAAGATCCACACATATGTACAACTAATGGATACCATTCTTTCTAATAACTTTACAAACGTTGAAGGACATTTTCAACAAGTTACAGGTGTTGCCATGGGAGCTGCTGCCGGTGGCCACTTGTTTGCTAATATAGTAATGGTTAAGTGGGAAACTAAATATATTTTTAATAGTCACTATACTTCATCTTAGATATTATATACCCAAAACCTGGATGTGGGGGTGGAGTTCCTATATACTTTTTGGACTACCCCAACACCATTTCTTCTTAAAAGTCTGTTAACTCACATTTTAGAGAAACTATTTAATTTCTTGTTGAAACTGGATGAATGGTTGGAGAATCCCTTAGAACATTTGGAAAAGGATGGCTGTAAATATTAGAGATTCCCTGTATCAAATAAACCCATTCATCACGCATTTTCATAACCTCTGTAGCAGAAGAAACAAAAACTAAATCCTACACAAAAGAGAATTTAAAATCTCATTTTTCACATCATCTGGGTGGTCTTGAGAATGCAGCCAAGTAAACCTCCTCAAAACAGTTCCAGTGGCTGTAGCCCTGGAAGAAGGATCAACTTAGTCTCACACACACACACACACACACACACACACACACACACACACACACACACACACACACACTGTAAAGAATGAGTTTTGACCTGTAAAATGGAAGAAACAAAATTATTTAAATCAGATTTTTTCCTCAGAAGAAGAAACTGCAGACAAAATATTGCCCGTAGTTTATTATGACTAATTGTGAAAGTAACATACGAGCCTGGCAATTTGAAAAATCTAAGTTGGAGAAGTAAACACTATTATACCACAACAATAGTCCCAACCTTGACAAAAAGAGTAGGATTGGAATTAATCAAACATTTAGCAGCAATAGGATTAACTACAGCTACTGCTGCTGGATCAGGTTTGGGAGGAGTGTCTAAAAAAATTTAAAAAGACTGAGGAATTTATACATTCTATCTGCCTCTTTATGGGCAGCATCCTATCAGGAAAATTGCAGGCAGTGACACATATCCTCCAAAACTAAAAGAAGGGGAGGAATCAGTGAAGGTTCTGAAAATTCCTTCTGTAACAGCACAGTATTTTCTGAAGGACTGAGAAACTTCAGTGTTCTCCCACTGATAACACTGGCACATTCTAGAAATAGCCTCAGAAAAAGAGAACCCCTCCCCCCACAGGGAGAATCAGAAACTGAGCTCTCCTCTGAGTTTGAATCAGAAATCTGAGAAAACAACCCTGTATCTCTCTTACTTCATTTTCCTTGTCCAGATTCAGAATCTTGAATCTCTTCAGAAAAAAAAGACACATTCCTATTTTTTTTTACCAGAAATAACCTTACAGGATGGAAGAATCAATAGCCTGACTTAAACTAAGGATATTTGAGGATTAGTTAAAAAGCACTTAAAAACACTTTGCTAGCCCTAAAAATTACAATAAGCACAATTTCTCCACAGGAAAAAAATTGTTTTCAACTACTTTAAATTATCAAACTTACAGGAATTATGTGCACTCCTGTTTAAAAGTACAGTCAAGTCTCATGACTCTCTATTAAAACACAAACTCCTAGCTTAAAAATAAATTTCCTAAACAAAAATGTACATTAAAACAATATTTTGTTCATGTAGAAGTAGTTTCCTCAAACAGAACTTATCTTCCCAGAAAAGGAACAGCACAAACCAACCACTGATCCCTGACATTCCATAGAGGAACACTTTCTTCAACAACAGGAAATCTCTGAAGTGCTTGGTGCCCAAACCTGTCTTTTTAGTCAGCTCATCTTGAGCTAGTGGTTTGGGCACACACATGGAAGGTGCCTTGAAGCTTGCAGGATATACACCTCTATAACCCCTATAACTATGGATACCGCAGCAGTGATCAATATGCTGAACATCTTTTGCATCCAATGTTGCCTTTTTAGTGGTTGCAAAGGATACTCAGGATCTAGACTGCATATACAGTTTATACTGAGAAATAAAACATGTACAGTAGACCAAGTGACTGCAGCACAAATCTCATTTACAGGTACTCTGGCTCTCTCTCTCTGAATGAGCTCTTAGCTTGTGAAGTACTGACAGACCCTCTTTCTTTACAAACAAAACTGATACCATCAAAACGCCACCTGGACAATGTGACTTTTAAAACACCATGCCCAATTCTGGTTCTTGAGAAGAAAAGAAAAATTGGATGTATTTTCCTATTGTCCTTGGTACAATGCAGGTAGAATCTTAACTGGAGGTGAGCATCCATCAAACGAAATGTATATTCCCCCTTATTAAAAAAAAGTTTGGGAAGAAAACTGGTAAATTAGACTGGTTAAGAGCAGCTTCCAATCTGGACTTTCAAAGAAATACCCTGTCCTTATGAAAGATCAAGTAAGGGGATTTGCAAGATAAGGGCTGTAACTCAAAAATTATCGTAGCTGACATAACGGTCACTAGGAAAAGAGCTTTTCAAGACTGAAATTTCAGTTCTGCTGATGCTGCTCATTCAAAAGGAGGTCAGGTTAAAGCCTGAAGCAACAAGGTTATATCTCAAGTAGTAACTGGATCCCTGAGATGGGTTCTGAGAAGGAAAATGCCCCTTAGAAAGGTCTTAGAGAGTATGCAGCTCTGTATTTTGCTCACATGAAAATTGGGTATAGCTGCTAACTGAACCTTTATGGTAGAAACGCTAGCACCTTCCTGAAATAATCTCACAAAAAAAAATCCAGAATTGAAAGCAAAGGTGCTGACAAAGGATCTAAGCCCTTGGAAAAAAGTCCAGATAGCAAACCTGTTCCATTTACTATTGAAGACTTTTCCAGGGTTTGTTTTTTACAATGAGGATAAAATGTGAATAACTGATGTGGAAAGCCTGGCATCCATGGCCAACACTGGAACTGGAAGAACCAGACAGGTGAGACAGAAGATCTGGATAAGGATTCAGCACCCAAGGTGTTTCAGATGAGGCCAAAGGAAGGGGAACCAGACCTAACAGGGTCAGAACACAATAAGAATTACTTCTGCCTTGCACTAAATAGTTTTCTGAAGAAACTTGCTTATAAGGGGGAAACGTGAAAATGCATATAGAAGACAAGGAGGCCAAATGTGGATAACAGAATCCTCTGGTGATAGAGCCTCTCGGGGGAACAGGACACGGTGGCTGCTACACTTGCTGTTCAGATGGAATGTAAACAGGTTGGCACATCACTGGTCCCCAGTGATTGAAAATCATAACTGCCATTGACTGGTTGAGGGACCACTAGTGAGGCAGAAAAATAGATTTGCTCAGTTTGCCCACCAAAATATTGGAGTTCCCAGGGATGTGTATTTCCATCAGAATGTACTAGGAAGACATTGCTAATTGCCAAGCCTTCAAGGCTTCCTGACATAACAGGTAAAAACGGGCTCTACTTAGCTTGTTACTATACCAGACCACAACCATGTTGTCCATCTGGATGGATATCACACCCTTGGGGAAGGAGTCCTGGAAGGCCTGCAACACTAGGATGACTACCTTTATCTCCAAAATGCTGATGTTAAGCTTGATCCATGTAATCAACCATATGCCTTAAACTGTACTTCCTTTGAAATCCCCCCCCCCCCCCCCGCCAAGAAGGGAGGCATCTGTGTTCACATTGGCTTACGGGGATAGAAAATGAAATATCTGCCCCACAACACCTGTGGGGAGATCAACCATGAAAGAATGTGATGCCTGCACGTTGGCATGAGACATATGGGGAAATGTATGGATTGATACATCATTGACCATTGGGACAGTGTGTCCATTGCAGTACCCTCATGTAAAAGACTCCAACATAATGGCTACAGCCACTGATTCCAGTAGTTGAAATATCAGTCTTGCTGGGGGATTTGAAGAGGAGTGGACCTCAGAAGCTTGGTGAGAGAGGGAGTACTTTTGAGAATGGAAGTTTGGCAATTGGAGATGTCATGTCCAAGTGGCACCCTATAAATTCTGTTGTCTGAGATGGTGTCAGACAACTTTTGTTTAGGTTCACGATAATCCCCAAGTGATGAGAGAATTGGAGCAAGAAGTTCCTGGATTAAATAAGTAGACCCTTGGTGGTTGTGAAAAGGAGCCAGTCATCTAGATAGGGGAACACATGGACCCTTTGCAGCCTTACATACTCTGCTACCACTGACATGCACTTGGTGAACACCCTTGGGTGGGGAAAGCAAACAGAAAAACATATCTTCTGGCAATTATCTTCTGAGGCCAAGAATCTTGAAAGATGGCTAGGCTGGTATGAAGGTGTAGGGATAAGCACCCCTGACTGCCTACAAAGTGTGGCAGTCAGGAAAGTATTCATGTGCACTAGAAGGGTTTCACAGTAAACAGACCTCAAAACAAAATAGCTATGTACCTACCATAACATTAGATCTGTGTTGTCTCATTTTCATCCAGTTCAAATTCAAAGTTGAGGTTATGGGATCTGATTGGATCTCACTTCAGTGACCTCTACCAGAACTTTGAGACTCTGACTGCTCCCTTACCCATAATTCTCTCCTCCTATCTGATTTACCTCAGATTGAGTTTGTTGGCTATTCTAATTAAATAAACCAAATATTATGGAATGGAAGAAAAATCTCAAAGTATTCCATGCTTAGAAAAGGTGAAGTGGAACAGACAGGGTCTTAGTCGAAGTCTGTCCAAGACCCAGAAGATGCAAATGGCAATTTAGAAGAGGGGAAGAGATAGGGATGCTGAACTGGATGAAAATGAGGCAACACGGATCTAATATTATGTCTAATGTCTATTTTTATCCAATTCAACATTTGGGATAAACTCTCAAGCTGCTTAAAAAAACATGGAAGGACATGCCTGAGAATGGCACAGCCAAAGGATGTTTGAGCTCTAGAATGCACAACCAACTTATGATACACAAAGGTGTGAACTGTTGACCAAATTGCTGCTGCACAAATGTCACTAATAGGAACTCTTTTCACGAATGGTACAGAGGTAGCCATTGCTCTAGTGGAGTGAGCCTTAACTTTTGAATGGAAAGGCAATCCTGAAGTTTTACATACAAATGAAATGTAGTCTGCAAGTGTGACTTTTGATCCATGTTGTCCTAGTTTCATTTTGGAAAAGGAGACAAATAGCTGGTCTGACATTCTAATATCTTTGGTATGGTGTGAGTAAAATCTGAACTGTCTGTATATCTAATGTATGAAGCATGTGTTTACCCTTGAACAAGTAATTTGAAAAAAATATATAGGTAAGTTGATGTGTTGATTGAAATTTGTTTTAGATGAGAGCTTTGGGAGAAAGAAAAGGTTTATTCCCCATGATACTCTATCTTTGTGGAAGATAAAGTGTGGCTTGCATTAGACTTGCTTGTAATTCTGCAACTCATCTAGCAGAGGTAATGGCAATCAGGAAGATGGTCTTCCAAGAAAAAAGATTTAAATTGGCTGAGGCTGCAGGCTCAAAAGCTTTTTGAGTCAATGACTGAAGTAATAATGTGATATCCCATGGAGGAACTGGGTCTCAAATGGGAGATCTCAAAAAAAAAGTTCCTTTAAGAAAAGCTTTAGATATCCTAAGAGGAACAACAGATGAGTCGATTTGGTCCATGTGAAAATTTGAAATTGCAGCCATCTGAGCTTTTATTGAAGAATAACTGGAACCCTGCTGAAAAAGTTCTAAATGGAAATCCAGTACCAATGGTAGAAGGGAAGTATCCTGTTTTTTTTGGCGTATTTACACTGGTTATTGCTTCTAGCAATTTATATATAGCACTTTTTATTGCCTGCTGCATGCTTTTTACTGTATTTTATTGCTATTAACTAATCTGCACGGGTAACTGATTTGTTTGTAGTTGAAAGTGTTCTGTAGAGTCTCTTTGCTCCTTTATCTGTTTAAAAACTTTCATTTTGCAGCTCACTGCTGTCATAAAGATTTTGGTAGTGTTACGAGTGTAGGCTAATAGCTTTAGTATTGTCCCAGTTTAGGCTTGCTGGCTCCGGGCCTGTTTGTTTTTGCAGTGATTGTTCTGAGCACATGAACAGGCCATCTTCAATTAGCAGAAGCCTTTCTTTACCTTTGTGGCTGGATTGTGTTGACTGGCTAGTGGGGGCTGGTTCTTTTGTGCTTTTAAAAAAAAATAAAGTTGTCTATGGTTGTATCTTCTGGTATTTAAGCCCTAACTATGAGAAGATTTCTGTCTATACACACTGAGCAGAGTGGAGGAGGGGCATTGACTATAACTCTGATCTGAGATATAGAAGTATCCTGTTTTTTTGGCGTATTTATACTGGTTATTGCTTCTAGCAATTTATATATAGCACTTTTTATTGCCTGCTGCATACTTTTTACTGCATTTTATTGCTATTATCTAATCTGCATGGGTAACCGATTTGTTTGCAGTTAAAAGCATTCTGTAGAGTCTCTTTGCTCCTTTACCTGTTTAAAAACTTTCATTTTGTGGCTCATTGCTGTCATAAAGATTTCTGTAGTGGTAAGAGTGTAGGCTAATAGCTTTAGTATTGTCCCATTTCAGATTTGCTGGCTCTGAGCCTGTTTGTTTTTGCAGTGATTGTTCTGAGCACATGAACAGGCCATCTTGCATTAGCAGAAGCCTTTCTTTACCTTCGTGGCTGGATTGTGTTGATTGGCTGCTGGCTAGTGGGGGCCAATTCTTTTTTACTTTTTAAAAAAAATAATGTTGTCTAAGGTTGGCGCATTTATACTGGTTATTGCTTCTAGCAATTTATATATAGCACTTTTTATTGCCTGCCTCATACTTTTTACTGCATTTTATTGCTATTATCTAATCTGCATGGGTAACTGATTTGTTTGAAGTTAAAAGCATTCTGTAGAGTCTCTTTGCTGCTTTACCTGTTTAAAAACTTACATTTTGTGGCTCACTGCTGTCAAAGATTTCTGTAGTGTTAAGAGTGTAGGTGAATACCTTTAGTATTGGTTCCCACCCTACCTCCCTGTTGGTGTCTTGTTATACTTCTTGGCTTTGCAGTTGTCCGCCCCTACTGTACATTTGATTTGGGACACTCCTCCCAGTCTAGTGTCATTAGCTCATTCTACCTAATACAGAGAGAACATATGAGAAGGCCTTCTGTTCCTCCTTTCTCCCTTTCTTAAAAAAAATATTTGCCTAAATCTCCTTGTGTTCTGACTGTGCTTCTGAAACATTTTGGAAATGTACAGTATATTTTAGTGCATTTATTAAAACTGTATTTGTCTTAATATTGCTACAACTCAAGTGCTCTATGGTGCACTGACTCTGAATTAAGTGTATTTTAGCTGCTTTTCTGTATATATATATATATATATATATATATATATATATATATATATATATATATATAGACTTCTCAGTATATAGACTAGCTACTTATTCTACTGTATTACTGCCTCTTAAATCACTTTTCATTTGTGCACTTGCCTTGCTTCATTTAAAAATGTTTAAATTGCTAATTTTGTAGAGTTTTAATTGCATTTACTGATTAGGACTACACACTCAAGTGCTTTAGCCTTTTCTGTGTTTATTTACTGTATTATTGCATTGCTTAGCCTGTTTTAACAAAAAATACTATCTTGTTTGCTCGTTTCCCACCTTTCCTAGCCAGTATAGTCCAGATCCCAGTTTTTGCTTGTCACAGGACTTTATTTTCTGTGTCCAGTGCTACCCAGACCTTGCTGTGGGTAGAGGAAAGTCCTACTGCTTACCAGTGGGACTGGTGAGCATTCTACTGCCTAACACTAGAGGAGTTGTTTCCAGCTCTGAAATTGTAATTTTATTAGCCTTTTTGGGCTGATTTCTATCCCTTTCAACTTTCTGGCTTAAAAACACATGTGTTTGCGCATTTTTCCCATTGTGCAGCACCACAGGGCTACAGTTAAACTATTCCAGGTGCCAGAAAGTCTGCTCTTCAAATTTTCCCTTAGAACTAGCTGGTTTCTCAACAGTAGCACTAAAATCTGAACCCGTGTGACTAGCACTTGCTCTAGAACCTGCTGGAAAGCACTAGGAAGCCTGAAAATGATACAAGCACTCAACTCTCCTTGTCAATAAGGAGAAATGAATCATAGGCACTAAACAGCCTATAATTGCAAAGTACCTTGCAAAGGTAAGGGAAAACAGCTCTTGTACGTTACAAAAAAAGCACCTAAACAGGTATGTCCAAGGGTCGGCTTCCGGTGATTTCTCCTGTCCACCTGGTGAATCTGGGCATACTGGGGCAATGCGGCAACTGCCTCATGTACACAGACAACCCTCTCCTCCTACCACCCAACACTACAACCTGCAAGAGATGCACTTACAATGCCAAACAGGAAGCAAACCTCTCTCCGGCCAAGACTGTGCTAGACAGTCATGAGGAGAAGGTTAACACCTGCACTACACCTCAAGCAACGCATAGCCCTTCAAAACCCACACCATCAACACTCACACATAGCAACACTATGCCCACATATGCGGAGGCCCTTAACATTAACCTGCCTAAGCAACAAGGACCTCTGAAGCTGAAACGCAAACAAACACCAGTTACAACCAAAGTGACATATAGCTCAGAACACCAATGTGCACCCAACAATAGCCCCTAAGGCAAGACAATGTACCCAACACTTTAGTCATAGGTGACTCTACAGTCAGGCACACTGATGTCCCATTCACCAGGCTGAACAAGGAGAATATTACAGTCAGCTGCCTGTAGGGTGCCAGGATCTGCCACATAACGCATGCACTCAAGTCACTCCGCAACAAGTGCAAATACGACTCTTTGTCATTGTCCATGTTGGAGTGAATGACTTGAGATGTACCACACTGGACTACATGAAGAGAGACATGGAAGAGCTCTCGAATAATTTGGCCCAGGCAGGTATGACCCTAGCCCCGAGTAGCATCCTGCCTCCGCCCAGAATGATACTGCAGTACAAGGACAGAATTATTGACTTCAACAATTGGCTAAGCTTCTGGTGTCATTCAAAGGGGATCCAGTATCTATCTGCCTGGGAAGACATGATCGACAAACCATGATGCTTTGCCAGAGATGGTCTGCACCTGTCACCTCTGGGATTCAGGTTACTGGCTAAAGCTCTTGCCACCCCTATAGTGCCTTTTTTAGGCAAGGTTCAAAGGACGTAACCACCACTATAACCGATACAAGCATGCAAAATCTGAAGGTAATGCTACTCAATGCTAGAAGTCTAAACTTCAAAATGCACTCTCTCGAGGCACTCCTAAAAATGGAGAACATTGATAAACATTGATATCTGTGCAGTAGCTGAGACCTGGTTCAAGGCTCCAGAGAGCACCCCATGCAATACCAGGCTACAACTCTTACTACACCTTTTGGCCACAAAACCAAGACCGAAACACTAAAGGTGGAAGAGTGTCCAAATTCACCAAGAATATTCACACCTCCAGGCCAGTTGCCCAACACAATGCATCTGAAATTCTCCTGGTGCAACTAACATTGTAGCTTTCTACAGATCCCCCACCATGTCCTAAGATTCTCACTACACCTTTCTAAACATACTGGAAAATATTAAGATACAACCAAACACCCTAATACTGGGTGATTTCAACTACCCTGCCATTAACTGGGAAAACCGGTACCAACACCTTCTCCCAACGATTCTTGGAATTCATAAATTCCAACGCCCTGGATCAACTAATCCATTGTCCCACCAGGGGCTCCAATATCCTAGACCTGGTCATTACCAACATTTGAGACAGATGCTCCACATTAGTGGTCATCCCTTCATTGGTCAGGTCTGACCATAGACAAATCACCCTTGACATCCACATCCCACCCCCACCTCCCAGTAAGGAAACCTCCATAAAAAAACTTCTCCAAAGCCAACTTCATACTACTCAAGTCAAAAGTGACAAACTTCATGACACCCATTACAGACGGGATCTGAAAGCTCGACTGCTGAATCTTACACTAAGGCACTGTATGAGCACATCCACTCATGCATGAATCGTGCCATCCCAAATAGAATCAAGATGCTCTCTCCTCCAAAAAAAGGAAGCCAATCTGGTGAGGACCCCCGCTATAAACAAAATATACAACAGAAGGAAGAAACTGTTGCAGAAAAGAGGAACTTCCCAGGATGCAAAAAACTCCCTTACCAGCCTCAGTAAGAAGCTGAGATCCCTCATAAAATCTTCAAAAGCTAGATACAAAAATAAAATTGCCAAAGATTCCAAAGACAACCACAAGGCACTCTATAGTTATGTCAAGAATCTAAATGGCAATGCTCAGATCTGCTCTGAGCTACAACAGAATGGCATTAAATATACTGATCCCAAGGATATTGCCAATATCCTGGCAGATTGATTTAGTGCCGACTACACCCACCCTCTCACCCCCTAAAGGGCCCATCTCAATACCAAAAGATTGCCAAACTCCAGTAATCACAGTCACACAGGTAGAAACTACACTCTCCAAAGCTAAGAATACAGCATCTATGGGAACAGATGACATCCCGGGCTCTGTACTACATGAACTACAAAATGAACTGGCACCTCACCTAAGTGTCATGTTTAATCATAGCCTCGCCTCAGGCTTCGTGCCCACTGAGTGGCGCACAGCTACAGTTATCCCACTCCACAAGGGGGGATCCACCTTGGATCCCGGGAACTACTGTCCCATTAGTCTGACAAGCCTGATCTGCAAGGGCATGGAATGCATTATAATAGAACTTATAAACAAAGACATTAGCAACCTTCAAACACTGGACCCCACCCAGTTTGGGTTCATGAAGGGTCGATCTTGTCTGCTGAACCTGACTGACTTCTTCAAATCAGTCTCCAGAGCTGTGGACGAGGGTAAGGCGGTCCACACTGCCTATCTGGACCTCACCTAGGCCTTCAACACCCCCCCTCCCAAGCTTAACATAAATCCCTACGTCACTCGATGGTTGCCAACTGGCTTACTGACAGAATCCTGTAAAAGTAGCCAACTCCAAATCCAGCTCCAGACAAGTGACAAGTGGAGTACCTCAGGGTTCAGTCCTGGGACCGCTCTTGTTTGGCATCTACTTCTCTGAAGTACAGGCCAACACTAAGGGACTCTGGCTAACAAAGTTCGCAGATGTCTCCAAACTGGGAGCCATTATTGAATCCCCAAATGATGTGGATATTCTACAAAAGAGCCTTACAGAAACAGATGCTTGATGCCAGAGCCATGGGCTCAAGCTTAATGCCAAGAAATGTATAGTTATCCACTTTGGAAAAAAACATGTACCCACATAGGTGGCAGTATACTAAACATCGAAAGTGTGATGAGAGACTTAGAGACACAGGTAGACAGTGGTCTCACCTTCGATAACCACATCGCCACAACAGTCAGGAAATCCTTCTATGTGGCACACCTCATCACTAAGGGATTTTCATCCAGAAAAAAGGAGTCCATTGTCCCTCATTAGACCCATTATAGAGTATAATGCCCCATTTGGTATGTACCTCACAAGACATCTGCAACAGCTAGAAAGGCCGCAGGAATACCTCACTAAAAGAATCATAGGCCTAAAGCAGATGCCATATGCTGACCATCAAAAAAACTCCAGCTATACTCTGTGGCATATCGTCTACTCAGAGGTGATCTCTGCTTAACATACAAGGCCATGTCAAACCCTGAGCTGTTGGACATGCTCCACTTAAAGAAATCCCAATCCCTCAGAGCCACACACTCCAGGGATCTAAACCTTGTCATCACAATGAACAAAACATGCTGGAGGGATAGGTTCCTGACCCAGAGACTCTCCATACTCTGGAATAGACTGCCCATACATGTCAAGCAGAGCACCTCCTTGGCCCTCTTCAAAAGGAACCTTGATGATTGGATGGAAGATGGGAAATTCACCCCGGGGATCATGTCAGTCAGCCTGCTAGACAGGGGTCCAGGGAAGTAAATATTGTGTGAAGAAATATCCAGTGAATTGTTATGGCTAGGCTTTATAGGCCCTAGGGCCGATAGCCTACTACCAACCTATGAACCAATAAAACAGGGTCCAATGCTTTTGAGGACACCAAAAGAGAGAATCATTTTCATTTGCTCTTGTAAGTCTTTTTGGTTGATTCCTTTTGAGAATAAAACATTTTGTGAACCACCGAAGACGACACCCTGGCATCTTTAGCTATTGTTAAAATGAAGATCCATAGAGGCATTTCAGATGGCTGACACAGCAGATCTGGGATGGAATCCAGCACCCAAGGTAGGCACAGCACATGAGGCCATAGAAAGAGGAAACATTCCTGCTGGGGCCAAAACAATGAGGATCACCTTGGTCTTGCACCTCATGGCTTTCTGTATGAATTTCATCAAAACAGATATCCACTGGAAGCTCTAGAGAAGATGTGGGGGCCAAAAGTGGACTAGATCATCTTTTTGTGCTTGTCCTTGTGTAGGGATTAGAGCAAAGTAGCTTCTGCATTTGTTGTTTAGGTAGGAGACAATGACGTCACAGCAAGGTTGGCCCCAGCAGCTGAAGATCTCTGTTGCCACTGCTTTTTTGAGAGGCCACTCATGAAGTAATAGGATACACCTACACAACCTGTCTGCTAGTACATTTGATGCCCCACAAATGTGGATTGCTAACCGAAAATGATGGGAAGACATTGTCCATTGCCAGTAGCTGTGCACCACTTGCATGGCCACCTGGCAAAAGAGATAAGAAGGGGTTCTAACTTTCACAACTGATAATTCAATAAAGGTGTTTAAAAACAAAAAAAGAATGGGGTTCCACATTGTTAATGATGTACCATACCACTGACATCTTGTCTGCCTGGATGGAAATCACACCCATGGGTAGGAAGTCCTCAACAAACTGCAACGCCAGGAGGACTGCTCTTGTCTCCAAGACATTGATGTGAATTTTGGTCTCTGCAGATGACCAAGTCCCTTCCCTTTGAAATATCCCACCCCACCCAAAGGAAAGCATTCATGGTTACTATGGACTGGGGAACTTGGGGGCAGAAAGATCTCCCTTCTACCACTGATGGAGAAGTTATCCACAATCTTATATGGTTGCTGCATATATGACTAAGAAGGATTGGTGAAGACTCTGACCACTGACCAACAGCATCCATTGTAACACTCTCATGTGGTACCTTGCTAAGGGTAGTAATGTAATGGCACAGAACATCAGACCTAACAAACTAAGAATTGGTTTTGCTTGTGGGTGGGAGTGCTTAGCTACCTGAGAAGCCACCAGTCTTAATGACAGAACTGCTGCAGCTGGGAGTTTGGCAATTTGTCAAATTGCACTGATCTAACACCCCGTGAGCTCTATGTGTTGTGTGGGGGGACAAACTGCTCTTCATATGAGTAATTATTATCCCTAACTGATCTGCAAGATGAAGCAGAAAAGTATGGTGCTGTAACAGTAGATCCCTGGAGGTAGCAGTTAGGAGCCAATCATCTAGATTTGGGAAGACTTGGATCCCATGTAGTCATAAGTGAGCTTCCAGCACTGTCATCATTTTGGTGAAAACCTGGGAGTTTTTTGGTGAGACTGAATGGCAGTCCTTTGAACTGGTAGTGATTGGCTCCCAGCTGGAAATGGAGAAATCGCTTGGACTACCTTCGAATTTTGATATCGTAGTACGACATCCTGGAGATCTACAAAGCACATCCAATCATCCTTCCTCAAGAGAGGTAAGTGTGGACTGTACCATGATCATCTAGAATGTCATCTGTTTGACAAATCGACTGAGGTGGCTTAGGACCAATATTGGCCTGAGGTCCCCTGTTTTCTCTGGAACTAAAAGAATATGGAATAGACTCTGAATTCTAACTGGTCAGGAGGACCTGTTGGACAACTCTCTTTTCTAGCAACTTTCACACATCTGTTGCTGCAGATTCCAATTGATCAGGTGGAGTACTGGGGAATACAAAAAGGGTATGGAATAGTTTCTGGTGTTTATCTTTAACAGCCAGAAATTGGAAGCGATGATTTGCCAGGCTTGAGCGTGTAAGGTTAGGCATACCCCATCTGCCTCCAGAATGCAGCAGCTGTGTAACCCTTTAGAGGTGCTGGTAGGGTTGCTCAGTGAAAAGACAATGGAAACCCTGGTCCTGCCATCCGCTTCTGCCTCCTGGGTGACATCTATTAAAGTGCCTCCTCCTGTGCCTCTGGGAGGCCTAGCTCTAGAAGTGTGATGATGAAAACCATTTGATTTTCTGAAGCACATTTTCTTACCTCCCCTTGGATTCTTGGAATGGGATCTTTGTGGAGTAGAGAAATTGATTCCTATGGTAGACAGGATCTTACCATCTTGCTCACTCCTGGCAAGCAATAAGTATCTCTTTCACTTTGGGTCCAAGAAAAGTGCAACAATCAAAAGGGACATTAATAATGAATGCCTTGAATCCTTCTGCTCAACCTCAAAGCCACACTGGCATGGCAATGCATAGTAATACTTGCACCAGCTGCTCTTGATGTGCCATCTGCTGCTTTTGATAGCAGTCACATGGTGACACTGGAAGTAGATTGTAGGGTAGACACTTGATTGTCCACAGTCTTTTGAATGTCCGATGGTAAGTTACCTGAAAGAGCCTTGGATACCTCCTTGATCAAATCCCTTTGGAAATTACTCAAATGAGCAAGATAATTCAGCACCTGAAATACAATGATCACTGAAGTACTAGTTTGTTTCTCTAATCTGCCTAGTGCCCTGGGCTCTCTCATGAGGATAGACAGATGAATTTTCTTTAGAAAGTTTTCTTTGTGGCTGCTGCTACCACCATGGCATCTACTAGAAGGTCTTTAGACCAGTGTTTCCAGTCTTTTGGAGCCGCAAGGATTCTATCTGCCTTTTTGGGGATTGGCTCTGTAACATCAGAGTCCTTCCAAGCCCTCTGAGATATAAGGTCTATCAAAGCATTAGGATGATGGACCATCCAGGACACAGATAAGCAAGACAGAAAGGCGTCAAGGAACACAGACTTAGGTGAAAGAGGAGTTTCCGTGTACCATCCCTCCTTCTGCTTCATCAATTTTAGGCTACTCCCAAATGTGGCATCTTCTAGCAGTAGACTGTGGGGATCCTTCTCATTCATCCAAATCAATATTATTAGTAAATTACTCAGGTGAGGAGTCTATGTGGTTCTGTTTGTATGCCTGTTTTGAGGGATCATGTTTCTGGGGCTCTGACAGAGAGAAGTCTGAAACAGATGGGGAGCTCGAAGGTTGAGCTGTCTCAAAGCCTATTGGTTCTGACTGTTCCTGTCAACTCAAATGAGACAAATGAGGGACGGATCTGAACTTGGTGCATTCCCTTCCCACAGCCTCGAAAGCTGACTCCGCCATTGGAGCCAAGGAATTACTTCCTCTGCCAACTGATTCTGGAAGTCTCCTGTTTCCAATGGAGAGCGGCTCTGAGGAGGACCATGGACCTGAGCTGCCCAGTGCTGAAGCACCAAGGGAAAGGAAAGACTCCAAGAAGAAATCCACAAAGAACACCACCAACATTGGTAGTCACTGGAAGAAGCTTTAATAAAAAAATATGCCTATGGCAGACAGTTTTGCCCTCCTGCTCACTTGTGATGAGTGTATCTTTGACCTTGGGTCCAAAAAGTGTGGAAATGTTGAAGGAAGCATTGATGACCAACATCTTTAAACAATATGCCAAATCACAGAGCTGCATCCAGGTGTGGCATTGAACAGCAATGCCAGTACTTGTCACTCTTTGATGTGCCATCAGCTGTGATAAAGAGCAATTGCATGGACACATTAGACATCAACTGTAGAGTACATGGCTGGGATTCTACAGTCTTTTGTATATCAGCAGGCAAGTTACCTGAAAGAGACTTGCAGAGCTCCTTGGTGAAGTCCCTCTGAAAATAAGACATATGGGCTAGAATAATTCAGCGCATGAACAGCAAACATCGCTGAAGTGCAGGCCCACTTTCCAAATCTGCCCAGTGCCCTGGGCTCCCTTGTTAGGGGGATGGACAGAAGTGCTACTTTCAGAAAGTCCCTTTTTTCAGGGCTGAAGCAAACACTATGGCTTCTACACTATGGCATCTACAGTAGGACTAGCCTATTCCTAAGAGATGCACGTATTTTGTCAGTTTTTCTGTGAATCTGCTCCTTCACATCAGGTTCCTTCCAAGCCTGCTGAAAGACCAAATCAATGAGCTCATCAGCAGGTGGGAACACCCAGAAAGAATGAGCCATCCCTAAAAGCCTCAAGGAATACAGATTCTTCTTGGGAGGAAGTTTTGGTGGACATCTTCTAGGGGAGAGGTACAAGAGCCTCGGCTACAAAAGTAGCACACGACTCGCATTCCATATCAAGGTGGTCTACTCTCAAACAATAGAATATCTTAAGTCGGCATGTGATGCACTTTCTGAAACCAGAAGCCAAGTCACTCATGGTAAAGTCCAGCAATAACTAGCAGTATTAACATTGAGGGAAAAAGCTCATCAGCAACAAGCACTAAGCACTAGATTACAAAACAGCAGTCTGCAATATTTTTTTTAAATAGTGGCAGCGGTGGTGCAGTGGTTAGCATTGTCACCTCACAGCAAGAGGCTCTCCGGTTCGATTCTCGGCTGGCTGCCTTCTGTGCAGAGTCTGCATGTCCTCCCTGCGATCACGTGGGTTTTCTCCAGGTGCTCCGATTTCCTCCTACATTCCAAAGACATGCAGTAAGTGGACTGGACACTCTAAATTGGCCGTAGATGAGAATGTGTGTTTGCGAGTGAGTGGTACGGATGAACTACCACTGCAGGGCTAGCCATCTGCTGGTGAAACTTGCCTCGAGATGATTGTCGGAGCTGAAGTGACCGCCCGACCCCATGTGCAAAATAGGAAAAGGGGTTGAGGATGGATTTATAGGCAAGGTAGGGGAGAAGGGTGGAAGAAATCTGCTGAAATGCTCTAAATATCATCAAGGAGCTAGCATAGTCAGAAAATCTAAACAAAGGCAAGGGAAAATAAGATCTAATAATTATGCAGAAAAACTCCAAAAAGTAGCTCAAAAAGCTAAGCAGTGTCACTTACCTCTACGATGGACGCTGAGCTCTAAGATCATATCCGAACTGAACAGGCAACATATGAGATCTAAGGTATTGTAAGGGCAAGAGAGAATTATGGGTAAGGGGAGGAGCCTGAGCCCTGAATCAGAACTTGAATAAGGTGCCAGTGTCGGATACGACTGGATCTGATAATCCATCCATTGAGTTAGACGGAAAAGACAACACTGGATGTTTGTCTATGGAGCTGAATGCTGACATGTGGCACAGTCATTCTAGTATCATCGATGAAGTCAAGTGGGCTTTGATACAATCTGTTCAAACAGTGAAAGTGTCTTGTATATACAGATTACTATTCCAAGTTCCAGGAATAATCAAAATGACGGAGTCAAGAAGTGTGAAAGTACATTAAAGTCCCTACATGCTGGAGACAGGAAATACCTTGTGTTGTCATATGTGATAACAATCCACAATATAAAATTAAGAAATTCAGACTAATGTCCCCCCTCCCAACAATGTCCACAGAAAAATGGGAAAGATGAAGTGAAACATCTTAACAATGAAGAATCAACTGAGAAATAAATACAGGAAAAGCTATTAAAAGCTACAAGGACAGTTATCTCAATTTTGAAATCTAGAAATATTATATTGAAGACAGCCAATAACTTATTACCTCAACTGTTAATGGGCAGAAGATTAAAAAGCAAATTACCTACTTCAACTACATTACTGATGGCTAAAAATGATCAACATAAGAAAGGAAATGCTGGGAAGAGAGAGAGAGAATGCTACTACATCTACAAAATTTAGATTGAAATTTAAGATACAAAAGCCATAAGAAAGCCTGAAGCTGAAGTAGTTGGTACACAAATCAAGGTCTTTTTCACTGGGGAATATGGAATGCTTTATATTAAGAATCACAAATATTAGTATAAAATAAATCTGTCAGAACTGGAAGAAGGTGAGCAAGCAGAATTGTCACAGTCTATACTACTTCAGGGAAATGAAGAATGTGAGAACTGTGATAGCCCAAACGGGGGGGACTCTAAATCATGTCTCCACAAACTCTAGTGCAGCAAGCGCTGTCCCCAAAAGGAAGATAAGATGTCCATTCTAACCAGTGCCTTAAATCCTTCAGCTATGAAAGACTACTGAAGAAACCATACAGAAACATTTTTGAGAGTTTGCAGTGGTTAAAGTTGCATTTCTGTTTTGAATATTTAGAAAATGATGTAAACAGCTCATGACAATCTTAGTAAAGATTTAGGATTAAGTAAACAATGATGCCTTAAAAGATGAGTACTATAAAGAAATAAAACATGCTATTTTTAGGTCCAGTGTCACATGCGGAGGGCCTTCCCACCATTACAAGGTCCTATTATTTCCTTTTAATGCTCACCATACAGGGTATTATTGTGCCTGGCAATTGGCCAATATATTAGTTTCCCGTTATGCCTTAAGAAAAAAAAAGCATTTCTTTGTTATTTTACAGTGGAATCTTTCAAATATTGTAATTTTAGAAATGGCAGAATAACTGCCAGTGAATATGTGTATCTGGCTGTCAATCTGCATGCACGTGTTGCCTTGTCTGTATTTATGTTTGCATAGTTTATGCTTTTAGTTGCGTTCTATTATTAGTCTATCCACTTTACTATTCATTTTTAGCGCTAGTCCCTTTTACTTCTCAAGACGTTTGTGAAGGGAGAAATAAATCAAATATTCTGCTGGAACCTAAACCAGTCATACCCACAAGGCTACCACTTTCTAATTCCACAGTCACTCAAGTCAGACAGTTGGACAAGGGAAACTTGACATGATGCATCTAATGAGAAACTATGCTGAAATTCAATAAGCAGTCTCTTCCACTCTAGGAAAACCACCAGTCTCAGTCATATTCACATTCCTAAATAAAGGCTTACGGCTCTACATTTGTTACTCCAGCTTTACAGAATGATACCATTACTTCTTATGTCCAGTCCACTGGAAATAAACCCTCAGTAACAGAATTCAAAGAGAAGCGCTGCAGTTGATCATGTGCTCTATTGTTTGATTTTCAAATACTGATAATATAAAATAGCACTCAGATGGTGCTGATGTGTTAACATGATGAAACTCACTTTGCTTTACATGTTGCACTTTGTTCTGAGGTCACAGGACTCAGAGAAGACAGAAAAGGTGATATATATTTTATTTGCACATTTTTAAAAGGTAGTATGAATATATACTACATATACACTCAGCATCATCAAGGTTACAAGAGCTGTAGCATCCCTGCAAAAAAAAAAAAAAAGATTTTGTACTGCTCTGAACTTTTTTGTACAGAGCTTTATTAAAATTACACTTTTGTGGTCCTCATATACTGTATTTGCAAAGCACCACTCTGAGTCTGCTGTCTCTATCCTCACTTAACTCCTCCACTTCTCAGTCACTCACACTATATTTCTTCTCATCATAGTAGAACACAATTCCCCTGACTATTTTCCCAGTGTACCCAAATGCTGTATTTCCTCCATAACTATTCCATTCATCCAAGTTTAAAGACCCAGCTACTTCGATGTGCCTCTCAATCCTGATTCATAAATCAACTCCAAGAAGACTGAAATGAAATATACCCCTAAGTGAATAGTTCACCATTCTCCCAGGGTCTATTCCCCAATTTGACACAAACCAAATCTCATTTTTCCTTACTCAGTTCTCTGAACTGTCATATTCTTGCCTTTCCCACATGGTTAGCTTTGTATACTTGTAATATCCTGGGAAATTGTTAAAGTATTCCCCAGTCTTTCACAAACTACTACCACCTTCTCAGGTCTCATTACTGTATCTTTTATCATTGTTTCTGCCAGGTCACTTGCTCTGACATGAACTATTATGAGCAGATGGTGTCTCCCTGTCAAAGAAGCTATCAACCTGGTTATTACTTGGTGCATCCCTAACATGGTTAGAACAGGGAATACCACATGTTCTTTCCCACCTCCCTGGATGCATCTAACTTTTGATTTCCTACTACCAATACCTTGCTCATCTTGCTTTTCCCATGCCACACCTATTTTTCCCTCCTATTATCTGGAAATCTACTACCCAGTTCACTTTGCTACTACTTTTATCTGACTCATGATTAACTAAGCTACACTTTCTTATCGCTAAATTTGTAACTGTTCTGCATCCGTTACTATACCTCCATTTGTACACGACTCGAACTTATTGAAGATGGCTAAACCATTAATGTACTTCAAAAAAGTTTGAAAGAGGAATTTCACCACATTTGTCCTTGGTGCTCTACTAACACACTTACTTATTCAAAATCTCACAAAGTCTGCAGTTATACTTTTTGGCACTATCAAAAGCTACTACATGCAAGCCTATTGCTTATTACTGATGAAACAGACAAACCTAAAAAGAGGTATCTAATTAAAATATTTAGGCTTATCATTTAAGTCGCACATGCCATTCCTGAAAAACTTTTGACTCAATCATTTGATACAATGAATCAGTCATTTAACTTTCAGTGCAAGAAAAGCAAATGGATTTAAGCAAGCAATAATGCCTGACAGTGTGTGTGTTTATGTATAATTATACAACAACCCCCCAATAATATTCAAAAATATGCACACTGATTGGTCAGCGTGCACATTGTAAATCAGACTTATACTAATGGAAAAAGGTCTGGTCGTTCGGACTTTTTCCATTAGTATAAGTCTTTTTTTACAGCAACAGAGAACACAAGATCTCCATTGCTTTTTACACACTGTCTCGCTATGTTAAACTCCTTTAACATAGCGAGACAGTTTGTAAAAAGCAATGGTGATCTTGCTTTCTCCGTTGCTTCCACCCACAGCTCTGATGTACTGCGTAAGCATACGCATGCGTAGTACACCAGAACTGCCACAAAATACCAGACAGCTGCGGAAGGGCAGCAAGGAGGCATTATACAATGCTATTATTTTAGAAAAGTTTTTTTTTTTTTCTTAAATAATGTCATTGTATAATAGCAATAACCAACGCCTGGGTGTGGGTAACGCTGGATTTACCCACGGTTGTCTGTTTGGCCACTCGGTCTTTGCCCTAGTGACCAAACCACACCAACCATGGGTAAATCCAGCATTACCCATACCCAGGCGTGGGTTATTGCTATATTAACACCTGCCCAGGAGTATTAAGCCTCTATACCCCTGGAAGGACATTCATTACACATTAACACACACCCTGGAGGGCATTATTGTGCTTAGTGACTGGGCTGTCTGTTTTACTTACTTATATATATATATTTTTATTAATATATATATTTTAGTATATTTTTGATGTAAAATAGTTCCTCCGCCTAATGTTGCAAACTTGCTGTAGTATATGTTAATGGTGTTGGAGGAAGCATTTTACATCCAAAATATAACATTAAAAAATAAACAAACAGGTATTAATTATTTTATTTATTTATGTATTCAAGTTTGATGACTGGGGAAGTCCACTGGGCCAAGAAGAGCCCATTTTCAGTGGAGGCCCAGGGGGAAAAGCTCCACAATAATTGCAAGTTACATTTCACATGTTACAAAAGGACATAGTTCATACAGCTAATTAAACATTTACAGATAAGCTCCGTAAAATTTGCAGTTGGCTTGCCACAATGTTATAAAAATGAAAGACATAATTCAATACAGAAATTTCAACATTTACATAAAGTGAATATTTTTGTTATAAACTCAACTGTAGGTTTAGCATTTCAAAATATATAGCTACTAACCATTAGCAGGTTAGGAAAATAATATGCAAGGAGAGGGTAATAGTATATTTGAGACTGGAGAGTATAGTACAATAGATATTAGAGAGAAAATGAGTTTTTGGTAGGGGAGGGATTGTTTTGGGTGGGATGAAGTAACAGTAGAAGTAGTTGGATGAGTCAGTGCAAGGTGGAATGAGGGGGGGTAAGTTGGAGCATGGCAAGGGCATTCCCATTTGGAAGAAAGATGAGAGAGTAGCTGAGATTTGAAATTTGTATGGTTAGGTAGGTTGCGCAGGTGTGTGGGAAGAGAATTCCACTGTTTAGCTAAGGAGTGGAATAGCAGTAGATGGCCAGGAGGTCGTGCAGGTTTGTGGACCTGAAGGAGGTTTTGGTTTTTACATCTGGGTGAGCGGTTGGGAATGTAAGGTTTTAAGGAAGTAGTGAGAGGTGGGCAGTTGGCAGGTTTAAAAATGAGCTTGTGGGCAATGGTGAGTTGTAGGTAACTGAGGTACTTGGGTAGTTCAAGCCAGTTGAGGGTGAGGAGGGAGTGATAGTGCTAGGATGTGTTTTTTGAATTGGTTGCAAATTTGGAGATCTTGTGGTAGCAGGATTCAAGCTTGTACCAAAGTCCAAGATGGAGACTGGTGAAAAGAGGGGCACCATACATAAGGGAGGGGAGTAAGATGGTGGATGCAACAGTTTGATGGGTAGAGGGGCTTAGGAAGCAATTGTGCCTATAGAGGAGACCTAACTTTTGGTGGGTTTTCTTGATTGCGGAGAGGATGTGGGTATTAAATTTTAGTTCATCAATAATGATGCAAGAAGCTTGGTGTTGGGAATGATTTCAAGGAGGGTGTTGTTTTGGCTCTGTATGGTGAATGGATTTGTCACTGCAGTTTTTGGTATGGGAAAAAACATTAGTTTGGTTTTATTTGCATTTAGTGCCAGATGGTTAGACTGCATCCAGGATTCTATTTTAGAGAAGGCTAGTTGGGTTTTTTTCTAGAAGCTTGGAGGGGGAGAAGGGTGAGCAGATGACTGTTGAGTCATCTACATATTGGATGATAGACGAGTCTGGAATGGATTGGTGAAAATTGTTAATGAATAGGTTGAAGAGAAGAGGGCCAAGAACAGAACCTTGTGGGACACATGTGGGTGGCTGTGGGAAGGAAGGGGGAGGTTGAAATTTTCCACTGGACATCATGTTGATGGTTGGACAAGTAGCTGGAAAACCAGGTGATGGTGGTGGGAGAGAGGTGTAGGGTGGAGAGCTGGAATAAAAGTAGGGTGTGCGAGATGGTGTCAAAGGCCTTTGACAGATCTAGGAATAGTGTGAATATGAACTTGCCTGAGTCGCGTTCGAGGTTTATGGTTTCAAGAAAGCAAAGAAGTGCAGTCATGGTGCTGTGGCAAGAGTGGAAGCCATGTTGGGTAGGGGAGAGGAGATTGTTTAGTGTTAGGTGTGCCATGAGTTGTGCTTGTATTGTTTTCTCTAGTATTTTAGAAAGAGGGGAAAGGATGGCAATAGGCCTGAAGTTGGTGGTATCAGTATTGCTGCCACCTTTGTGGAGGGGGAAGATGTAAGCATGGCACCAGACAAAAGGGACGAACGACTCTTGTATGGATCTATTTATAAGACTAGAGATGGGATAGGCAATACTGTCTGCAGATTGTCTGAGGAAGGTGGGTGGAAGGTTGTTGGGTGCATTGCGACAGGGTTTGAATTTGAGGAGAAGTCTTTTTATAGTGCTTGTGGGGATGGGCTTGAGGCAGAAGGATGTGGAGGAAAGTTGATGATTGGGGTGGTGGTTGGGGCAGGAGGGGGTGGTGGAGGAGGGGGGTGGGAAGGAGGCTGATAGTTTAGCTATGCAGTCTATGAAGAATGAGTTGAACTGGCTGGCTGCTTCAAGGTTGGAGAGGTTGGGGTGTGGGCAGGGGTTTTCTTTGTTGCCAGGATGCAGCATGGATGAGATGGAGTCCCAGAATTTTTTGGGATTTGTTGAGTGCAAGGACTGGAGTTTGGAGTAGTGGGCTTTGCAGTCTTTAATTTTTTTTTTTTTTTGTGGAGTTTCATAGTTGCTTATACTTTAGGAGGGTGTTAGGGTTTTTATGTTTTTGATATTGTTTCCATTTTTTGTCCCTTTGGTGCAAGGCTAGTTTAGTATCTTTTGATAACCATGGGCAGGTATTGGTTTTGATGCGTTTGGTTCAGGGGGAGGCTTGCTGATTGAGAAGGGTTAGGAATGAGTGGTTAAAGTAGGAAACGGCATCATCTAGAGAAAGGGTTTTTAGAGGGGACCAGTCAGTACTCTTTAAGCATTCGGAGAAAGTTAGAGGGTTGAAAGAGGAGAGGTTGTGGGTTTGGATGCAGTGGTGTTGTTTATGCAGTGGAGATGGGAGATGGTTGGCGAAGGCTGGTAGGTGATCGCTGAGAGGATCAGGTAATGTTCTGGCTTTACTGATAAGACTTGGGTGAGTTGTTAGGATCCAGTCAATGATGGTACCAGAGGTACCATCTTTATTTGGTCTGGTTGGAGATTGTATTAGTTGGGAGAAGTTATACAGATTGATTGTGTGGGATGGGGTTTCAGAGTTAATAGTATTCCAGTTGTTGGTATCACCGAGTACATAGGTTTCATTTTTTATACAGGAGGAGAACCAGGACAGGAAGTTTTCAAGAGTTTTGACATTATCACCAGGGGGAGTATAGAGGTCAGCGATACATATGGTTGTTTATTTTTTAGTAAACTTATTATAGCTGCAGCATTGGCAAAGATTGGTATTTTATTGGAGTAGGGAGTTATGGTATGGGAGGTGGGGTAGATTACTGCTACTCCACCTCCTTTTTTGTGGGCTCTGTCCTTGCAAATGATTTGGAAGTCTGGTGGTAGGATTTTGCTATCTTTTATATAGGTTTTCAGCCAGGTTTCAGAAATGCCGGGGTGGTTATGGGAGAGCCAGGCATGGAGGTTACAGATTTTGTTTTTTAGGCTTTGTGCATTAAGTGTTGTGAGGCGAATGGACTTTGAGTTTGTGGGTTGAGTGGAGGGTTTGGTGAGATCATGTTAGAGATGGGTCTGGGATTGGGGTGGACGTCACCGGCTAGTGAGAGAGAGATGTGGTGGAGTAGGAGTGAAGCAGTGTGTTGGGCAAGGGTAGCTTGGGTTGTATGAGAGCAGTGATTTTTCTGGTACCACATTTAAGAGGGGAGTACAGGGGGGTTGGGAGCAGTTTTGATTTGAAAAAATAGACTGGGTTAGATTTGAACAGTTCATGTGAGATGGATGAGTAGGATGGGAAGTGAGGTTGATGGTAAAATGTAGTGGAGTGTGTGTGAGAGTTATGACAAGGGATGGGAAAAAGTGTGACATAGGTAAGAGAAGAGAGGGAGATTAGTAGGGCAAATGGGGTTATAGGGAGATGTTATGTAGAGCACTGTATGAGGGCTGGATGTTTAGGGTGATGTAGATCTACAGGTGGGTGGGCTTTGGCTTAGGTGTATTGTGACTTGAGAGGTGCTGGGTGGGGATGAGTCAGGGGATGTATAAACGTACAGGTAGTGGGGATGAGTGGAATTTGGGGGCAGGGTAGAGGAGCGGTGTGAGCTTGAAGGGCGAACAAACCGGGTTACACCTTCCAGGAAGAGCAGCAGTTGCCAAACAGAAAACAATCAGTGAGAAGGTTAGCAAATACAGAAATAGGGCAGCCTATCATTTTGGTTTGAATGTTACCTTTCTGTATGTTTTTATTATTTGTGCACCAATGCGGAGCTGCAGTTCAATGAGAAGTAGGAAATTAATGCAGTTATACCAGGGGGCTTAGAAAGGGACATGCAGTAAATTATGACTCAACAGAGTACAAATTATAAAAGCATGGAATATGGTACAAGCGAGTATAGTACTGGGGATTCCTATGAAGCAAAGGCAGAAAAGCCAAGTCAAAAGATGGTGCCTTTCTACATCAGGTTTTTTGATTCAATATGTAAGCACAATCATAAGTACAAATGGTACTTACAGTTGTGCACACTAGTGAGGGATACCCGTGGGACAGACAGAAACAGTGTGTAGTCAGGCAGAGGTTTTTAGTATTTAAAGATGGCGCAGCAGCTCAGGGGAGGAATAAGTAAACTCTCAAGAGGAAGAGGGAGGGAAAAGACAGGATTGACAGGGCTGGGAAGCTTACAATAAGATTATGTTAGGAGACCGGGGGGGGTTTGAGTCGGGCTAAGAGCAAGGGCTTTGAGACAGCTGTGAGAAAACAGATTTTACAGGGCTGGGAAATGCACTAGAATTATGTTAGGAGAACACGAAAAGGGGGGTGGGGGCTATGGACCGGAACTTGGAGAAAGCTGTGAGAAGAGAAAAACAATTAACCAGTTAACAATTAACCAGTTAGCCCAGGTCAGTACCTAAAGGTGTCTATTTATCTGTGTGAATTCAAAAGCAGATAGCAGTAGAGCATCAGGGAAGTAGAATATAACATAAATGTAAAGCTTTGGGAAACTGTATATATTTGTTACAATAAACGGGAGAATACAATATAAGAATATAAAATAAATGTGATATACAAGTTAAATAAAATATAAGAATATAAAATAAATGCAAAGCTTTGGAAAAATGTATATATTTGTTACAGTAAATGGGAGGAAAAGGGGGGGGGGGGACCTGTAGTGTGCACGGCAGAAGAATCAGTAAGATTATCACCGAGAGAAGATTATAATAGACCTACACTGCTCACAGTCTGTTGATAAAAGTAGAACTTACAGTAGGTTTTATTGGTTTGTACGGGGTTCCACTCTCCATGTTCTTGTATGCAGGCAGTCGCTTCAGTTTTTTTTTTTTTTTTTTTTTGTAGTTGGACCTTTGAATGTGTTTAAGGGAAGTTGTGCACACTACTGAGGGATGCTCATGGGACAGACAGAAATAGAGTCTTACTCAGTAAAGTATTACTTTACTTTTTGGTCCCTTACTCCTAAATCGTTTGGGTTGGCAGTCATTAGAGAATGAAATTACTAAATAATGACATACATTTGAGCTTCTGACTTTTATTTCCTTCAGAGAATAAATGCTAACATAAATCCTTTACTTAAGCAACTTTGTAATTTTATAAGAGCAATAATTAAAATCTGTTTCTGTTTTAGAGCCTTTATTCCCCCCATTATTCTATGCTTTACCCAGATTTCTTCAGCTGAAAGGTGCACAGGTATGCAAACCTCTTTACTGCTGCTGCCAGTAATCATCTCACTCACGCTCTCCCGCTCACAAACACACACACCTCTGCTTCAGAAAAATGCATGGTAATGAAAACCCTGTTATTTTAGCAACTTTATAAGTTTATAAGAGCAATACTTAAAATCCATCCGTCCAGATTTCTTGTGCTGAGGGCAAGCAGTGTGGTGAAGAGGTATACAAAGCTCTTACGTGATGCTGCCAGGGATCACTTGATTGCTCTCATTCTTCACTTTCTCTCTCACACACACACACTATCTCTCTTGCTTTCATGCATACATTTGCTCACACACGCAGACAGCAACATAAAACACACACACTTTTTGATTCATTTATTTTTGATTATCTCTCTCTCACTTTCATACACTCTCACACGCTTTTTAATTTACACTCGCTAAGCAGCAGAAGCGCTGCTTATAGACTGTAAAATAGTAGCTAAACCTGATCTCTCTCTCACTCATACACTGTCATGCACAAACACATAAATATACATTTTTTTTTTTTATTTTACTTCACTTTTTTTTACATTTTACACTCAGTAAATAGCAGAAATGTTGCTTAGTGAGCATAAAATAATGGCGACCATTCCGTTTTCTCAGTTCAAGCTCCATGATGGCTTGATATGCTGCCATGAAGCTGGGGAATGTTCATTCTCCAATCAGGGTACTGATGTACAGTAAATCCATTCTTTGAATGTAGTTATTGCAACACTGGAAAATTCATTTTCTCCTAGCTAAACTTTCATGTTACTTTACTGCTCCTTCTGCATCTAGGAAACATCACTGTGTGACACAGTAAAGGGCAAGGTAAGTACGTATCACATCTTCGGTATCACAAAGGCACAGTGGTTACTGAATGGTGGGAGAAGTGTACTATTCTCTAATTAAATGTTCAGATCAAGTGAATATCCTTGGTGTGTTCATTTTGTTAACTATTACATACATAGGCATAATTTTGCATACTCTAACCTATACTATTCTGTGTTTGAATAGGATTGTTATGGCAAATGCGGAGCTTCTGGAATTAAAAGTGCTCATGTTTTGAAACACATATCCCCATTACGCATATCAGCAAGATGGAAAACTATACTCTCCATTAACTTATTTTTAAAGGGAATCCTATAACCCACTGTCTGTTTATAACTTGCTTTTGGTGCTTAAGTGGGGTGTTAGCTGCCTTACAAATACAGTTAATAGAAAATACAGTTCAGCAGTTATAGAACCTATTAGACAGAAAGTACAGTTGTGTACACTTACCATAAATGTAGATGTTTGAGTGTACTCACTGTTGCAGTTATTGTATTTGGGTTATCTGCTTACAGTAGCCCCCAGTCGGCCTGATTAACAAAGTCTTGGGTCCTACGTTGGTTGCTGTCTCTTCTTCCATGACGTCAGGTCATCAGGGGTATAAAACATGCAGCCGACGTCATTGTATCAGTTTTTCTTGCCACAGATGTCAGGTGCCCCCTAAAAAGGAAGCAATTAAATCTATAAATATACAAGGTTATACCTCAAACAAAAAAGCAAATACACCAAAAAGCTATTAAGCATTGAAAAGGAGAGAAGAGGTACAGCCAAATGAAGTCAGAGGGCTGGAGGGAGGGTAACCAGGACTGCAACAGTGAATACACTCGAACATCTACATTTATGGTAAGTGTACACAACTGTACTATGTTTTTCATGTTTCACTGTTGCAGTCATTACATTTGGGTAGATTCCCAAAGCTAAGGATGGGAGGAGGAATTTAGATACCATTAGAACCAGCTATAAGGCCTTGCAAAACTGCAGTGGCAAAGCCAGCTCTGGATTTAGTGAAAATTCGCAAATGGTAATGCTTGGTGAAAGTATGCACAGAACTCCAGGTAGCAGCTTCTAGGATGTCCCTGGTAGGTAGGCCTCTGAGAAAGGCTGTAGAGGTAGATGCAACCCTGGTTGAGTGGGGTCTGATCCCCTGTGGGATAGGTTTTCCATGGTGCTTATAGCAGAAATGACTGCAATGGCCTATCCATTTGGAAATGGTTTGCTTTGAAATATACTGTCCCTGCAGCAATTGCCACCAGCAGTTGTTCAGATTTCCTTTGAGGTTTAGACCTGTCCAAGTAGAATCTAAGTTGTCTGTGCACATCTAAGGAGTGCAGTATCCGTTCCCCTTTTTTCTGTGGATTAGGAAAGAAGGTTGGCAAATGAATGGACTGATTAAAGGCCACACTGGATACCACATTTGGCATGAAAGAGGGATTGGTCCTGAGGGACACCCTGTCCGCATGAAAGATGATGAAAGGCTCCACTGCCATAAGGGCCTGTAATTCAGATATCCTTCTTGCTGAAGTGATGGCTAAAAGGGAAGCTGTTTTACAAGAAATAAATTTTAAATCTGCAGTAGCAGCTGGCTCGAAAGGAGGAAAGGTGAGTTTCTCCAATAGAAAGTTACGGTCCCGGGCCGGAGTTGGAGCTCTCCTAGGTGGTCTTAAATTTTTTGGCCCTTCTGAGGAACTGCTTAAGCAGTGGATGAGAGAAGAGGGGAGGGTCTGTGTTATAATGAGCTGACATGGCTGAGGTGTGAATTTTTATTGAGGAAAAAAAAAAAAAACAGGCCTTTGTGAAGCATCTCCGTTACGTACTGTAAAATCTGAGGTAAATTGGGCACTGCTAAGCTCATCCCTTGAGACTGATTCCAGGCACAGAATCTTTTACATTTTTCAGCATAAGATTTTCTACAAATAGGCCTCCTTGCCTCTAAAATGACATCCATCACTGGTTTACTGAGGGATGGTAAAGGAGATCTTAGGTAATTAGGCAGGCTGCTAGGTTCAGTGCTTGAAGCTGAGGGTGCGGAATCTGGTTCTCCTGCTAAGACAACAGGGTAGAAGTCTGAGGCAGGTCCCATGGGGCCAACAGTGACACACTGCGCAGGAGGGGGTACCAGTGTTGATGTGGCCAGGCTGGTGCAATCAAAATCATCTTTGGTTGGTCTCGTTTCATCTTTAGTAGTACTTTGGAGAGCAGAGGCAGAGGAGGTAAGGCATAAACTGAGTTTTTTTCTAGCTGAAGGACAGAGCATCCACTTTTCAAGCTTGTCTGTGGGGAGTCCTTGTGCAAAATTTTTCCAATTGATAGTTCTGGGGGAAGACAAACAGGTCCATATCTGGGCACCCCCATTTGCTTGTCAACATGCTGAAAATCCTTGGTTCCAGTTTCCACTTGTGTGGGTCCATGAGGTTTCTGCTTAGTCCGTCTGCCAGTGTATTTAGTTTTCCTGGCGGGAACTGAGCTTGTAGATGCACCTGGTAGCTCAAGGCTGTGTTCCACAATGCCATGGCTAGTCTGCAGGGGGGGGTAAGAATGTGCACCCCCTGCTTGTTTATGTACCATGTAACAGTGGTGTTCTCCATCTTTACCATTAATTGTCCTGGAAGAATGTGGTCCTTGAAGGCTTTCAGAGCATTCTGTACAGCTAACATTTCTTTATGAATGACGTGAAGGTGCATTTGAATTGGGTTCCATTTGCCCTGAATGCACTTCCCTGCCAGGTGCGCCCCCCATGCACAGTTTGATGCGTCTGTTAGGGTTTGGGCGGCAGGGGGTAGTGTGAATGGTAGTCCCTAGTTTTGGTGGCAGGCCTCTGTCCACCAAAGGAACTCTAGACGTAGACAAGGAATGATCTGAATCATTGCTTCTAGATCCTGAGAATGTTGACACCATAGGCTTTTTATATACCATAGTAGTTTCCTCATATGCAGCCTTGCATATGGAATTAGAAGACTGCGGGAGGCCATAAACCCCAAGGCTTGTAGTATTTGCCTTGCAGATAGCAGGGTTTTTGTCGCCACTTGTTTGAAGTAGGTTGTCAAGTGTATTTGTTTCTCTGGCATGAGGAAAGCCATCTGGGAAGTTGTATTCAAGCTTGCTCCCAGGAAAATAATTTGTTGACATGGTACCAGGTGTGATTTCTTTTCGTTTATGGTGTACCCCAGACAAGTTAGCACCTTCTGTACAATAGTCAGATGATTCAAATGTATGTCCTGGTTTTCTGCCCGAGTTAGAGAATCGTCCAGATATTGGTATATTTGAATATTTCTTTGCCTGCAAAATGCAATGACTGGAGCTAGGCACTTTGTGAATACCTTGGGTGCAGTAGATAAGCCAAAGGGCAATGCAGAGAACTGATAGTGCGTGTAGCCTGCTTTGAAGCGTAGATATCTTCTGCAAGATTCCCTGATTGGGATGTGCAGGTATGCTTCCTTTAAATTTAGTGTTGCCAACCAGGCATCTTTGCTTAGCATAGGAAGCAACTGGTGAAGAGTTAGCATCTTGAATTTTGGAATCACCAAAAAGGTGTTTAGAGTAGGCAGGTCCAGGATAGGACATCATGAATTGCCTTTTCTGGGTACCGCGAAAATCTCGAGTAGAAACCTTGTCCCTTTTCCTCTTCTGGTACCAACTGAATAGCCCCTATGCTTAAGAGAGAGAGTACTTGTTGTTGGGCCTCTGCTCTCAGATTTGGAGGTAGATCCGGCCAACCACTTGGGAGTTGGTAACGTGTGGAAGCGAAATCTGTATCCTTGGGACACTATATTTAAAACCCATTGGTCCTGGGTAATGAGTTCCCAGTTCTTTGCATGAAGTGCAACCCCCCCCCTCCCCAAAGGGGCAGTCAGTTGAGAAATGCTTGGAAGTTTTAAAAAGAAGTCATTGAGACAGTTTACCATGGGGGGAGTTTTATTACTCCCAGATTTGGAAGTGGAGGCCCCCCACTGCTTAGTCCTATGCTTCCCCTGGGAGTGAAGCCTGGGTGCTCTGCTGGATGTGGGTTTGGACTGAGAAGGTCTGGAAGAGGCAGGAAAGGGCCAGTTCTTAGAAGGCCAATGCCTACTAAATCTTGGAGGTTGTACCTGTAAAAAATCTTTAACAGTTTGCATAGATTTAGCTTTTTCCTCCATCTTTTTAAGAACTTCTTCTGCCTTGTTGCCAAACAGGCGGTCCTGATTTAAAGGAGCATCCAGTAATTTTGCTTTAACATGATCTGGCAAGGATTGCTCCTTAAGCCAAGCATGCCTTCTAAGTACAGACCCAGTTACCGCAGCACTGCAAGATGCCTCTAGTGAATCAAATCCACATTGCAATGCATGTTTACCAACTTGTTCAGCAGAATGCATTAAATCCTGTAAATCCTTATTTTCAGCACAATCAGGAATCAACATAATTTTCTGTTTAAGCAATCCAATAATATGCAGCTGATACTTTAACATATGAAACTGGCAAATAGGCCCTAATGGCCAAAGTTGCGGAAGTGTATACTTTCTTACCCTATCTATCCAGCACCCTGGAGTCTCTTATTAGAGGGAGTAGAATTTTTGGCAGTAGAAGCTTTAATGCCCTTGGGTCCCTGTGAAATGGTTTCAGGATCCGCAGTAGGATTTTTGAAAAGGAACTTGTGAGAGTCAGGAACCCTGTAATATCTATCAGGTTTTCTGGAAGCAGGAGGTAAAGAGTCAGGGGACATGCTAGATTCGGAAAAGGCATCATCAACAATGTCCAGTACAGGAGGTACAGCTAAAGGCCTGTGCTGGGGCAGGAGTAAGAAATCCCTAAGCTTCTTTTTAGAATCAGAGAAATCCTGACTTTCCTAATGAAAATGTTCCCTGAGAGTATGCAAGGTTTCACCAACAGAGAAATAGAATGGGGGGGAAGCAGGGGAATACAGTCCTCAGCATCAGAATCCTCATAGGTAGATAAGGGTAAATCCTGGTCATCAGAGGAAACAAATTTCAGAATCCTGGTCAGACATATCATAAGCAAACTCAGTCCTATGTCTCTTAGAGGGGGAAGGTTGGCTTCCCCTGATTAAGCTAATAAGATCTTCAGTCATTCTTATCATTTGTTTTTTAGGCATAGAGGCCTGACCATGCGGTTGGGGTGTCAGTTTTCTAGGCATGATTTGAGTTTTAGGCCTTGAAGAAGAAGATGGCATTGGTTTAATATGCAAGTCAGTAAGCCTGAATACACCCTCAGTAGCCGGTGCCTGCACAGCGACTCCGGACCCACCCAAGGTAGAGACATCTGCAGGTTCCACAGTTGAAGCATCTCACGGTGTACCGGACTCCGAATGGGTCTCAGTAGAGGCCTGCGAATCTGAAATAGTGGGTATCAGGGGCTGTGAAAGCGCCTCACTGAGTACCGGCGAACTGGGCAGCATGTTTCTGTCTTTATCTTTGCATTTTTTTTCGGAATGTCGGTAGTCGGATGGCTTACCGAAGACGTATCAGGATAATTAAACCGAGCACCAAAATATTTAGAAGAGCAAATATACCAACGACGGATAGTTTGTGATTTAAATAAGGCACAAAACCGACAGCGAGGTACGTTGTGGTCAGGGCCTAGGCAAGGAATACAATATGAATGAAAATCTTTATGAGGTATTTGCTTTCCACAAGAAATGCAATTATTTACTTTTACTGACATCGATTTAGAGCAAGAAAAAGATTTCCCAACGGGGTACTTAGCTTTTAGTTGAGGACTTCGGTTCTGAAACTCGAAAACAAAATTTTCAGGAGTCGGCCGACCAGCACTTGCAAACTGCTTCTGCTTCAGGCACCGCACGGCAAGAAAGACTGATGTAATGATGTCGGCTGCATGTTTTATACCCCTGACAACCTGACGTCACGGAAGAAGAGACAGCAACCAATGTAGGACCCAAGACTTTGTTAATCAGGCTGACTGAGGGCTACTGCAAGCAGATAACCCAAATGCAATGACTGCAACAGTAAAACACGAAGAACATCAGAACAACATGAATTGATATTAACAGCTGACCTGAATTAACACACTGGGACAGACAGAACAGGTTATGAGGACTGCCTGGGTCCACATGGGTGGGGCAACAGGAAGAAAGGAGAGACCATTCTAGACTTTTTTCGGCAAATGGTTTAATAGTAGCCAACTCATGGTTCAGAATGAGAGGCAGTCACAAGATCGCATACAAGAGCAGCCAACATGCAACTCAAGCAGACTTCCTCCAAGTAAGAAAAGGGCAACAGGGTAGAATCAGCAATTGCAAAGTCATCCCCAGTGAAGCAGTCAGCTCACAGCATAAACGGTTGCCACAATCAGCAGCAAGCAAGGGTCAGGGAAGGCTCTAAGGTCAATGGAGACCAGGCTGAAGACCTGGAAGTTGACTGAAGAAAAAGTACAACAGTTCAAGGAATTACTGAGTGCTCTAGAACCCAAAGAAGAGGAGAAAATAGGTGGAGTTGAAGAATGGCAGTGCCTCAAAACAGCGTATGTGAAGACTAAAGAACAGATGTACAATCAAGACATGTATATGTACATACACACAAATATTTCAAGCACAGGCATTAATGCCCTTCTAGCCTGCCAATATACCAAAATAAGAAGTTATGTACCTACCATAACGTTCCATGTTAGTTGTCTTCTTCTCGCCTTCTTTCTTGCTGGATGGGTTCGGAGCCGAGGATCGGCTCCGACTCGGCCAATACTAAAGCTCGAGAGCTAATTCCACCGGCTCGAGGCTCCCCTATATCCCACAATGCTAGGCAGTAACTACCCAGATCTCGTTTGATAGCTATACCAAGCAATCCTAGTCTCCATAGAATGGAGTAGGGAAACCCACCTCAAAACAATCTGCGTAAAGGACAGGCAGACCTCAGTAAGGATAGAAGAGGTGGAAGAACGTGTGGGAATGATAACTTTTCAGAAGAAAAACACAAAATGAATTCCAGTCGGTCTGTCCAGGCTTGGGGGAAGGAGGGTGGGACGCAAGAAAGAAGAAGACAACTAACATGGAACGTTATGGTAGGTACATAACTTCTTAATGTTAAGTTGTCAATCTCGCCTTCATTCTTGCTGGATGGGACCGCGTCCCTAGCAGCTTATCCCGGGTGGCCTATCGGAACAGACTCTTGAGAACAGTGGAACCAAAACTGGCACGGCTTCTGGAAATCATGTCCAATTTGTAATGTGAAATGAATGTATGAGGAGAAGCCCAGGTGGCTGCTGCACAAATTGAATCTATCGGCAGCCTATCCTGAAAAGCTACGGATGTAGCTAATGCCCTAGTTGAATGAGCTCTAGGTCTTGAGGGTAGTTTTTGACGTCTGATCTCATAGATGAAGGTAATTGTAGAGGTGAGCCATCTAGAGAGGGATACTTTAGTAACTGGAAGGCCCAATTTGCCTTCCGCATATGACAGAAACAATTGATCAGATTTCCGGAATTGTTTTGTCCTGTCTAAGTAATATCTAAGTTGGCGATGAACATCCAAAAAAATGTAGCTTTTGTTCCGACCTGTTTGAATAGTTAGGGAAAAGACGGAAGATCAATAATTTGGTTTAGGTTTATTTGAGAAGAAATTTTAGGCAAAAGGATGGATTAGTAGGGAGGGATACCCTGTCTTTGTGAAAAACTAAGTAAGGAGGACGACTGCACAGAGCATGGAGTTCGGATACCCTTCTCGCTGAAGTTATAGCTACCAGAAAAAGTGTCTTCCAAGAAAGCAACTTCAGAGAACATGAAGCCGCCGGCTCAAAGGGGGGAAGAATTAAAGATGCCAGAACCAAGTTCAAATCCCATTGAGGCGGGGGAACTTTGATTGGAGGTTTGAGAAGAAATACACCCCTTAAAAAGGCTTTACAGAGTTTGTGAGCCATGATGCTTGACTCTGAAACACCAACATGAAAATTTGATATGGCAGCCAATTGAACTCTAATGGTTGATGCAGAAGATCCTAAATGAAAGAGTTCTGCTAGAAAGTCTAAAATAGACTGGATAGGTGCAGTAAAGGGATCTATGTTTTTTGATGTTGCCCAAAGGGAAAAACGTTTCCATTTGCTACTATAAATCTTCCGGGTAGAAGATTTATGAGAGGCTATCAAGATATCTCGGACCGAGTGAGATATTGTGGGAAGCCTGGCTAAGGTTGGAATTGGAGAAACCACGCTGTGAGGTTTAGAGAAGGCAGAGATTGGTGCAGCTGACCCGATTGGTGGGTTATCAGATCTGGTACTGGGTCCAGATGCCAAGGCTGCTCCAAAAGGTAATGATGAAGAAAAGGAAACCATATCTGTCGAGGCCAGTAAGGGGCAATGAGGATCATTGTCACTCTCAAGGCGATGGCTTTCTGAATTAGTTGAGATATCAGTAGAAAGCGGGGAAAGGCATATACAAGTCCCCGGGGCCAATCGTGGACTAGAGCGTCTCTGGTGGGATGGCCTGGTAATGGGAAGAGAGTGAAGAAGTCGTGACACTTGCTGTTTTGGGGAGTAGCAAAAAGATCGCAGCAAGGCTGGCCCCATCTTAGGAATACTTCTTCTAGAACTGATTTCTTTAGAGACCACTCGTGGGGCATGAGAATTGCCCTGCTCAATTTGTCTGCAATAACGTTGGATTTCCGGGGAATGTGCGTTGCTATCAGAAAACGCTGAGAAGAGATCGCCCATTGCCAAAGTCTGAGTGCCTCTCGACATAAAGGGTATGATCTGGTTCCGCCTTGTTTGTTGATGTACCACACTACGGACATGTTGTCCGTTTGAATTGCAATAGTCCCAGTGGGAAGAGAGTCGTGAAGGGCTTGCAACGCTAAAAGCACTGCTCTCATCTCTAAGACGTTTATGTGCAAGTGGCACTCGAAAGGTTGCCACGTGCCCTGGACTGTCCTGCCCTGATAATGCCCCCCCACCCGAACAGGGAGGCGTCTGTTGTCAACGTGGCGACTGGGGGGGGAAGAGTGAAGGGTCTTCCTCGGAGAAGTTGAGGTGATGTGATCCACCAAGACAGTTGATTCTTGCATGCTTGAGTTATCAATATGGTATGGGACATCGGGAGCTGTTGAAAGGACCATTGAGTAAACAGCATCCATTGGAGGATCCTCATGTGAAAGCGAGCTAAGGGGAGAAGGGGAATAGCTGCTGCCATGAGCCCTAGTACCTTCAAAACCAGTCTGGCGTTGACTTTGTTGCATTGTAAGAGAAGGGAAACTTGGTTCCGAATGTCTGACACCCTCTGCTCTGTGAGTCTGGCTGAAAGATTGAGTGTGTCTAAGGTGGCGCCTATAAAGATAATAGACTGACAAGGCGACAAAGCAGATTTTTCGAAATTTATCGAAATGCCTAGAGCTTGGCAAGATTGGATGGTGAAGTCCCTGGATAGAAGAAGCTGATGTCTGGTGGTGGCGGTAAGGAGCCAGTCATCCAAATATGGAAACACCTGGAATCCTTGACGTCTCAAGTGAGCCGCGACCACTGCCATGCATTTGGTGAACACACGGGGGGCTGTAGTGAGACCAAAGGGCAGGGCCCTGAACTGGTAGTGACTGGCTCCCAGCCTGAAGCGGAGATATCTCCTGGAGCGTCTGTTCATTTTGATGTGGTAGCACGCGTCCTGAAGATCTATCGAGCACATCCATTTGTCCTGACCCAAGAAGGGTAGAATGGACTGTAGCGTGACCATCCGGAATTTTGTTTTTCTGACAAACTTGTTTAAGTAGCTGAGATCCAGTATGGGTCTCCAGTGCCCTGTTTTCTTTGGTACCAAAAAGAATTTGGAGTAGATTCCGGATCCTTGCTGGTCTGCCGGGACTGATTGGATAGCTCTTTTTGATAGCAGCTTTGAAATTTCTAATGCTGCTTGTTCCCTTAGACCGGGTGGAACATCTGGAAGGGATCTTTTGGGTTGGGTTGGGATGTGAATAAAGGGAATTTTGTAACCCTCGGATATGATCGACTGTACCCATTTGTCTTGAGTAAGGGAAAGCCAGGCTTTTGGGTACAGTGATAACCTTCCCCGACTGCCTCGAAGGTGGACAGCCGGGCAGCCCCTCAGGGATGCTGAAAGGGTTTGTCAGAGAACATTTCTCTGCTACCCTGGTTTTATGGACCTCCTCTGCCTCTAGGGCGTCTATTATTATTCCCCTCTGCCTCTAGAGGGGAATCGGCCTTGTGCGTCAGATGAGACTCCTGGGATTGTTTGCGGAACCACATCTTTCCTCCCTTTGACCTTTGGGATAGGGTCTAGAAGGGGTAGAAAACGGACTCCTACAGCAGAGAGAGTCTTACCTTCTACCTCGCACCTGGTCAATGTATCCTTCACCTGTGGACCAAACAAGGATGATCCATCAAAGGGAGAATTGGTGAAGGACGCCATGAAAGGGTCCAAAGTTGCATAGCCGCATCCAGGTGTGGCGTAAGGCAACACCTGTGCCTGCTCTACCGCCCATCTGCTGCATATGAGACCAGCCGCATGGAGGAGTTAACGATGGAATTTAGGGTTGCCAACTGGGAGTTCATTGTGTCTTTGAACCCCTCAGCTGTAGGATCCTTTATCAGTTCACCCATATCCTTGAGTAAATCTCTCTGGAGACAGTGAAGTGGCATAAGTAGTTCAGCGACGCATTGAAAAGGTCGCTGATGAGAACATCCGCTTGCATTACCTGTCCATGGTCCTAGATTCCTTATTAGGAGGATGGACAGGAACCAAGGATCAGCTAACTCCTTCTTTGTGGCCGCAGCCACCACCATGGCATCAACAGGGACACCTTTGGATAAAAATCTTTGTCTCTGGGGCAGTAATAAATTTGGATGGTCTCCTTGGGGTGGGTTCCACTGAGTCAGGAGCCGTCCAAGCCTTCCTTGCCACCACTTCCATAAGGGGTCAAAGGGAGGACACCCAGGAGGTAGAAGGGCGAGAGCCAAACGCCTCAAGATACACTGACTCATCCTCCGAAGGGTTAAGGGCTGGCCAGTTCCCCTCTGTTTCAGGATCTCAAGGATGTCAGCAAAAGAGACATCCTCAGAGGGGGATCGAGGGGAACCTTCAGATTCCTCTAAGTCAGTGTCAGAGGTGATAGACTCAGGGGAGTCAATGTGCTTCCTCTTGCACTGCCTCTTCCTTGGGGGATCTCCTGCAGGGTCAGGAGAGGCCTCGGAAGAGGAGGAAATTCCCAATGGGGAAACTTGAGGAATTGGCTCTCTGCGGTCTGAGACAAGGGGGTGAGTAGAAATCACCACAGGCACTGTAGATGGAGGGGCTGAAGGAGCTAACTGTGGGGCAGAACCTGGTTCTAGCACGCTCCGCATGACCTCGAAGGCACCCCGTCAGGCAAGGCCGAGGCCCCGCTCCGAAGAGACAAGGACCGCCCCGGCACCGACAGGGACGGCTCCGAAGCTGATGTCGGAGCTGAACTCACCAACGCCGAAGCCCCGAGAGGGAGAGTGTGGTCGGACAAGGGTCCGATGCCACTCGCCTCGAGCCGAGGAAGCTTCGGCGCCGAGATCCCTCCAAGGAGGAGATCGGAGCAGATGACGGAGCCAAAATTGAAGGTATCGGATCCGACGCACCGACAGTCATGGCTCCGACAAGCCTTGGCTCCGAACTCAAAGGAGTCGGAGGAGGAATGTATTGGGGAACGGAAATAGCCACTGACTGGTGAGTCGGGCTATGCAGCATTTGGGCCAGTGCCTCGGACTTGAGAAGTCTACTCACTACCCTTTGCAAGTCATGGTCGGATAATCTGGAAGACCGTGAGGAATGAGTTTTGTGACTTCGTTCCGAAAGAAGAGGGGATCCTGGCGCCGAATGCACGGATCCGATAGAGGGGGATCTGGACCTCTTTCTCGACTGTGGCTCCGATAAAGGTATCGGAGCCGATGAAGTTTTATCAGCCTCGGCTCCAGCCGGAGCCGAGGTAACAGTATGAGGCTTAGAAACATCGGCTCCAGCCGGAGCCGATGTCGAAGCCGACTTAGTCTTCTCAGCAGTCGACTCTGGAACAGAAGCCAACTGTTTGGAAGTTTTTGAAGGCTTCCCCGACACAGACTGAGTCGGGGGGCCTTCAGGCTTTAATAAGCCCCGCAAGATAAGTTTATTCTTGCGTTCCTGCAGGACACTAGGACTAAACCCATGACAAAAAGCACAAGAGTCCTGCAGGTGCAAAGGCCCCAGGCAATACACACAAGAAGTGTGACCGTCTGTCAGAGACATTTTCTGACAGCACGAGTCACACTTCTTGAAGCATGAGACCTTGTCTTTCGACATAGTAAAAAAGAGAGCCTGACACACACAAACACACTACAGACACTCTCTTTACAAAACTATTAAAATAAATTATTAAGGCTAAAGCCACAAACACACACACACAAGCCCTTACAAAAAAACTAATTTAGTCAGTAAAGGACTAGGGGAAGGGAAGGGGCCGAAGGCCTAAAAATAAGGGAAAAATGGAAAAGGGGGCTCAACAAACAGGGGTCAATTTATCTAAATTTTTAATTTAAACTAAAAAGTTATGGTATCAAAATTAAAAAAAAAAAAGGGGGTTTTAAGAAGTACCTAAAGGTAAAAGTGTAACTAACCTGCCTGAGCCGGTAGAAAACGCACCTCGTCAGCTATAGCGGCAAACGAGATCTGGGTAGTTACCGCCTAGCATTGTGGGATATAGGGGAGCCTCGAGCCGGTGGAATTAGCTCTCGAGCTTTAGTATTGGCCGAGTCGGAGCCGAGGATCGGCTCCAAACCCATCCAGCAAGAATGAAGGCGAGATTGACAACTTAACATTAATTGTTCCCATAAGTGGGAAAATAAGGTACATGAGTAAAGCTGGTGGTGGAATTCAAAAGACCAGGAACTCAAGAAAAGAAAGGAATGCGGGAAAGAGAGAGAAAAGATAGACCAGGCTAGGAAGGCATGCTGGTTGGCTAATAAAGAGGCTAAAAGAGCAGTTGCAGTAGCAAAGAACAAGACAGCAAAGGCACTCTGTCAGCTTCTGGATAGTAAAGTCAATAGCTGGCACAAAGAAACTATATCAGTATGCAAGGCAAAGACAGAAAGATAAAGAAGATATAGTCAGATACTCTTCATAAGAGATGCCAGCAACAACTTGCTCTCCCCAGTCCAGAGGACATCAGAGGCAGATGGAAGGACTACTTCAAGCTGCTTCTGAATGAAGAAAACCCCACAGAATCTGTACTGCACCAGACACAGCCTACAATGAGAGAGAAGCCCATCATAGAAGTAAGAACAGCACTAAGGAAAATCAACAGGTTCAGGATGAGGTCACAGCAGATATGATAAAGATGTGAGTTGCTACAGGGAAGAAATTGGTCCTGAGGTTAATCATAGTAGTGTGGAAAGAAAGAATACGCATACCTGTGCCAGCATACAAGAACAAAGGGGACATCCACAACTGTGGGCAGTACAGAAGTATCAAACTCCTGCCACATTACATGAAAGTTCTGGAGACAGTGACTGATAAACAAATACGCACAGTAGCAGACAGTAAGATGGGAAATGGCAGTTAGGATTCAGATCAGGATGCAGCACAACTGACCTGATGCTTGCAGTCGGACAGAGAGTTGAGAAGAAGCTAGAGATGAGGAAGGAGTCCAACTGGGCATGCCTAGACTTGGAGAAAGCATATGACAAGATCTCAAGAAAGCTGATTTGGGCAATCCTGCAGTGGTAAGATCTCAAGAAAGCTGATTTGGGCAATCCTGCAGTGGTTCGAAGTCCCTGAAAAATTGGTAGAATTAGTGCAGGCTATGTACATGGACCCAGTGACTCAAGTATGAACAGTTTTTGGTCCCACAGAGGGGTTCCCCAGTGGGAATGGGTGCGCACTAGGGTTCTGTTCTGAAACCACTCCTGTTCATACTGTTGATGGTCTATAACAGCAAACATGTCAGAGGGGACAGATCAACATAGTTACTGTATGCAGATGATGTGGCATTACAGGCAGACTCTGAGCACAAACTTCAGCAAATGATAGAGGAATGGAATGCAAAACTAGAGGCACAAGGGATGAAAAAAAGTACAGATAAGACACTTGTAATGATAACAAATGGTGGAGTTTAGAAGAAGCTGAGAAATGAAATAGAATGGAAAACAGTGGAACAGGTTAACAGCTTCAAGTACCTAGGAGGGGTGGTTGAGGAGAAGGGAAGTCAGAATGAGGAGGTCAAAGCTAGAATCCCGGGGGCTGCACCCAACTGGCAAAGAGTGTCAGATGTAATACATGACAGAATGCCGAAAAAGCTGAAAAGTAAGGTGTACAAAACAGTCATGAGCCCAGTACTACTGTATGGTACAGAAGCTTGGACAGTAAACAAGAGCAGTTGAGAAAGCTAGATGTGATGGAGATCAAGTGGCTGAGGCAGGTGGTAAGATGCACACTGTGGGACAGATGAAGAAATGAGGGCATAAGAGTAGAAGCCAAAATAGCTCCAATTGCAGAAAAAGTCAGAGAACAGATTCTGGTGAATCGGGCACATGTGCAGAAAAGTAGAAGACAATCTGGTGAAAAAGATTTGGGACAGGCAGAAAGAAGGCAAGAGGAAACCAGGGCATCCAGCAAAGAGGTGGATGGATTGTGTGAGAGAAGACCTGTGACAGTCAGGCATAAGTGCCGAAGAAGGCAGAAGAGGGTCATTGAATACAGAGACAGGTTGACAGTTGACACAACATCCCGACCCCATGTAGATAATGGGAAATTGGGAGTTGAAGATGATGAAGACAGTTCACCAAGATGGCTGTGATAACATACAACACAAACTTAAGTTACTCTAAGAAGAGTAAAATAATGCTGATTACCAAAGTAAAACGTGAGTCAGATTCAGCTCTTCTGTTGCACAGCACTCTTATATGTTGTCTCCTTGTAGGGTGGACTCTTCTTCAGTAGCATACCTCTTTCTAGCACTCATTCATATTATCTTATCTGATTGCTGCTGCACTTACGTATTCCTATTTTATATGCTATATTCTGCACCATTGATCTGAACAAATTATATACATAAAACCTCAGGTTTTCCCTCAAATTTAATACAGAGTACAGTGTTCAGTATTAGTTAAGTCTGACATCTGTACTTTTTCTTTAGGCTACCTACAGACTCTTTTTAGGTGCTCACTCTGTCAGATATAAGGGCTATGTATTCCTGATTGAAAACCTCTGTCATTTTACTTCTCAAAGTATGTTTTCATAAATGCTACAATAAAATGCACTAAGCACTTGATTCATAATGGAAAAAAATACTAATAGTAATATTTCACTATACACAGGGAGCTTATTCTTAAAAAAAAAAAAAAAAAAAAGCAAAACCTGAAGACACGCACATAATTTTAAACACTTATTCTTGAATGTCATAAACTGTGGTGGTGGTGCTGCTGCGGTAGCGTTTTCGCCTCACAGTAAGACGTTGTCCTGTTCGATTCTCAGCTAAAGAGTCTTCTGTGTGGAGACATGTGTGAATGGGCGTACCTTTGTTGAAGGCTGTGCGTCAGGGCTGGCAACTCGGCACTTAAAAATCTACTGCCAATCATTAGCGGACTGGAGTTCCACTGTGGCGACCCTTAACCGGAAAAAGCCAAAAGGCACAACAACATTCTTGAATGTCATACCAGTCCCCAGCAATTCACATTCAAATCACCAGAGAAAAAAGAAAGAAAATCAAAGTCAGCGGGTACAAACAAACATCAACGGCACGATATATGCTTTGAAGACACTGCCTCAGAACCATGGCATTACATGCACAAATGCAAGCGGTACACAGTTACTCATTATTGAAATAACTGTAACACTATAAAAAAACAATATACACAGATGGATACAAGTGAAGCTAAAAGAATATGAATTAAGTGACATGAGAAAATGATAACTTTTGGAAAAAAATGTTTTCTACCTCTTAAGTATTACTGCCCTGCGCAGTAGTCACTGCCTGGTAGTATGACACATGCAACCCACAGTCAGGAATCTCCATGCTACACTTTCCCTGCATATGCCAACATTTCTGTCAGATGCTTTTCCTTTTTGATACCCAAGTAGATTTCCTCTATAGCGGGAGGGATTTCATTCATCCTGTGACACAATGACTACACAATTTGTTCAAGTGTGTCTCAGGAGAAAGCACCAGGCTACAAAAATTTAAAGTTTTCAAAAATATCATTAATGTCCTTCATCAGTACTTCCTGTATCTTCTTAGGATGAAAGGGAACAAGAAATAAAAGACAGGAGGGGCTACTCCAAACACTGACATCTGTCATTTGAAGGGGAAAATACTTTTAGGAGGTTCCTAAAACAAAAGCAATAAAAGCAGAATTGCCAGAGAGGAAAGAGCAGACCATAGGGACAACAAATTGGAAAAGAATCTCAATAGGCCATAACAGTCAAGACATCACTGGGAGGTGAACTGAGGATAAGCATAGGACAGAGGAAGGCCATAAATGTTAGTATATAAACAGCGAGAAATCTAAACAGTTACTCTGTTTACATGCCATGTAAGCAAAGCATAGAAAAACCAAACATAAATATGCACAGCGAAAAGGATGGGTAAACCAATTAATGCAACTCAGAAATCACAGAATGCTGTGCAACAGACTGAATCAAAGGGTATCAAAAGAATTCAGTAAGCATTCAGACTTGTCTTATTCTTTAGCTCCCTAAATTCAGGAGACATTAGAAAGAGGTTGTGGTTCCTATGAACACAAAGTGTTAAGTGAGGTACTAATAATAAACCCACACCAAGAAACCCCATTTTGGTGGTTTGGAAAGTAAAAGAAATGATGTTCCAGCTCAAAGTGCATATAGAAGAAAATGTTGTGTTTGGGAGGGGGGCTATGACTATGTAATCATGGGAAGAAAAAAATTAAGAAATGGCAATTAAACTATTCCTATACACCACTAAGCTGTTAAACACGGTCATGCAAATAAGAAACAAGATATCTAAACATCCCCAAGTGAAGCCATCAGTGGATAAGTTGTTTGAAGATGGCTACTGGAACATACACACAAAAAAACATGCATGAGCAATCTGGATCTGCAAAGCTTAACACAGGGTTCAAACCTCTACAGCATCTTTGTAACTAAACTGAAAAAAAAGAAAAAAAAAAAGATAAAACTAGAAAGAAGACTTTTTAGGAAGAGATAAACCTATTAAGATGGACAAAAAATTACCATGAAGGAACATGTAATGATCTGAGGAAGTGGTATAAATGGGTTCAGTGCAAAAAGTTGGAACTGGTGCAACCTCAGATGCAGTAAAGTTACAGTGAGAGTAAGCAGCAATACAGTCTCCACATCTTGGGGGGTGCACACAAAAATACTTTATATTACAAAGAATTCATGTTGTGCTTTCTGGCAGTCAGGCGGGCATGGGCAGAAAAGCATGACTGATGAGTCTAGTATCAGCACTCAAATTTCAGTAGACCAAAGCAGATCTACTTATCCTGATAACAGACCTCATATAAAGTGTGTGATAAAAACCTGTATTTGGTACACTGCATAAACATTTTTTCACACTCCTAATGTAAAAATGTATACATATTTATTTCTGTGTCTTTGTTTACCGGGAAAACCCAACTGGGTATTACCATTTTCAGAGGCGGCCCGAGGAATAAAGTTCCATTTGCTTACATTGCATTATACTAAGTTCCAATTAAACACAGAGTGGACACCTATCCATTTATATTTATACACAAAAAGGAAGTTATGTACTCACTATAATGTTCCATCTGTGTTGTCCATTTTCTTTCTTCCTCAGCAGTTGGATTCGGATCTGACTCGACCATTATTTTAGCTCGTGGCCACTAGAAAACTATCGAGCTCCTTTCTTACCCATAATGCCCTATCCCCTACATACCTCAGATCTTGTTTGCTGGTTTATATAATTTCATAAAACATTATTCTAACTATCCTGGCATAAGAAAAGCATATCTGGAGCTCAGTGTAAGGAACACTGGTTTTAAGCTCTCGCTCTTCCAGAATTCATTAGTCAGAAAGATAAGGGATTGGTGGGAGGGGACGTGAGGAAGAATGAAAATGGACAAAGCAGATAGAACATTATGGTGCGTACACAACTTCTTTATCTAATGTTGTTAATTTTCATTTATTCCTCAACAGATGAGACAGAGTCCCTGACTACCAAAAATCCAGATGGGCTCTAAGGATGGATATTCTTGAGCACAGCTGAACCAAAGGTTGCTCTTCCCCTCAAGACCAGATCCCATCTGTAATGAGTAAAAAAGGTATGAGGATTAGCCCAAGTTGCAGCCATGCATATGTCATCCATGGAAGCACAAGATAAAAATACTGAAGATGTTGCCATGGACATTGTTGAACAGGCTTTTTAAAGTTTTTGGCAGACCCAGCTTGCTGTAGACAAATGATACACAATCCATAAGCAGTCTTGCCAGTGTTATCCTTGTAACTGGCTTACTCAATTTGGAATCCGCAGAGGAGACAAACAATTGATCTGTTTTTCTGATGTATTTTGTTCTAAGTAACAGTCTGAGAACATAAGTGAAACATACATTCACCTTTGTTTGCAAAATTTGCAAAGAAATATGGCAGACTAATGGATTGGTTGATATTTGATTCTGACACCACCTTAGGGAGGAAAGAAGGACTGGTTTATAAAGTCACTCTATCCCTCTGAAAAATCAAGTAGGGAGGTTTGGAAGATGATATTTGGAATTTTGACATCTTTTTAGCAGAGGTGATGGCTACCAAAAATATAGTCTTCCAGGTCAGAAACTTTGGATTACATTTTGCTGCTGGTTCAAATGGGGAATGAATTAAGGTCTGAAGTACTGAGTTTAAGTCCCATGAAGGAGTCATATCCTTATAAGGATGTCTCAAAAGAAGAGTACCTTTCAAGAAGGCCTTACAAAGTTTTGATGAAGTCAGGGTGGAGTTTTCAATTCCTATGTGAAAATTAGAGATGGCAGCTAGATGGACTCTAATGGCTAAGGAGCTAGTTCCTTTGATGAAAATTTCTGCCAAAAATTTGAGGACACTAGTAGTTGCTTTCCCTAATAATTATAAGGTTGATTAGGAGTATATATGAAGGATCTGAGGCAAAAATTAAAGTGGGTGGTGTCCTCTCTAATAATTTCTGCTTGAGTAGAAGAACCAGGCAGGAGTGTCCTCTTTACCCTTTGTTGTTTGCATTACATTTAGTACTGCTGGCAAAAAAAATAAGGGACTCAAATTCAAAGATATAATTTGTACTGTAGTCAAGAAAAACCGGTTCTATTTGCAGATAGTATCATTTTATGCCCGATGAAACCAGAAAGGGACATTACAGTGTTGGGGAACATTTTAAGACAGTTATAAATCTTCTCAGGATACAAAATTAATAAAGCTAACAAAAAAAAAAAAAAAAAAATAGGCAATAGCAGTAAATGTACCCACACATGAACTGGTCCAGCAATAACAATATTTATAAGGACATGATAAAATGAAGTATTTAGGAATATGGATTAAGAATTACTCTGTTGTGACAGCTAAGGATATGTGAGAGGAAACTAAACAGAAGATAATACAAAACCCGAGAAAGATTTGTTATATGGATAACAACATGCAAGCAGTTAAAATGTTTTTGGTCCTTTTAGTTTTATAAACAGGTCAGGCATATTTTTATCAACAAGAGGAGATGTAGATAGCAATTAAAAAAGCTGAAGGATTTTATCTGGAAGGGGAAGACGTTAAGTGTCAAGTGGGATAAACTGATTCTTCCAAAAGAACAAGGTGGACTAGGATTATCTAATTTGAAGGGGTATTTTAGAGCAACACAGTTAAAGCTCTTATAGCACAAGCACAAGCAGAAAACTATAATTTGAAGTGGAAATGGATGATGATGATGATACAGGGGAAAAGTTAAAGAAGCAAGGAGAGACTGGGATTTTGGATGCAGACCCTTAAGAAGAATGACAATAATCATACAGAATATTACATTGATAAAGTAGCAGAAAGTATTTTAAGAACTAAGACAGCAGGGGAATGGAGAGCAGACATTTTGCTGTTAGGGATGACTGCAATTAGGGATACAAACATCAAACAACAGGGGTCTGGGATTTATTGGAGAAAACTGGCAAAGGATACAAGGTATTGGGAACAAATAACTACAAAGGGAAAGGATGCAGAATGGAAAGATGCCAAGAATGTATTTGGATAGCAGGTTAGAGATTTCCCTTCCTATCAAGGATTGATATCAGAGTATACGCAAAGAGAAAGAAATAGGGGGTACTAAATGAAAGACCAGAACTGGTAGAGTTTTTAATAGACTCTAGAACAGAAGCTGCAGCTAAATAATTAATTAGAGCATTCACTGCATGACAACTGTAAGAATCAATCATAGGAGAGGAGCTTAGAAAGGATTGGGAAGGGAGATTGGATAAGCTATTCACAAACAGACAATAGGGGAATATACATATATCTTCCAAATATGCAACAAAAAGTTGAAGATTTAGGATCTTTGCTTGGAGATGTTTACATAGGTATTTTTATACTCCAAGTAGACTCCAAAGAATTTTTCCTCAGGTAGACAGGAAATGTTGGAGACGTGATGGGGAAGAAAGAGGTAACTAGGAAAGTACAGTTGTGTACACTTACCATAAATGTAGAGGTTTGAGTGTATTCACTGCTGCAGTCATCACATTAGGGTTATCCCTGCCAGGGTAGACCTCAGCCGGCCCGAATACCTAGAGGCCTAGTATTTCTGCATCGGCTGCTGTTGCTTCAGGACTGATGTCAGGCTGTCAGTAGTATAAAGTAAGGCAGCCAACGCCATTATATCAGTTTTTCTTGCTCTGTCAGGAGCCCCCAAGTGGGAGCCAGGTTATGGTGGAAGAACCCCACCAGTAAAAAGTAAATATCAAAATGTTCCATATAAGGAGAGAGAGAGAGAGAAGGAAGAGGGGGGTGGAGGGAGGGAAACCAGGACTGCAACAGTGAATACACTCGAACATCTACATTTATGGTAAGTGTACACAACTGTACTATGTTCTTTGTGTTTCACTGTTGCAGTCATCACATTTGGGTTGATTCCCAAAGCTGAGGAAAGAGGTGGAGGCAGTCAAGGAGACCAGGGGCTGGCTATGATGCCCTGCAAGACTGCAGTGGCAAAGCCTGCCCTGGATTTGGAGAAGACAGACAGGTGGTAATGCTTGGTGAAAGTGTGAACAGATGTCCAGGTGGCAACCTCCAGGATGTCCCTGGTGGGGACTCCTCTGAGGAAAGCTGCAGAGGTGGAGGCTGCTCTGGTGGAGTGAGTCCTGACCACCATAGGGGGAGGTTTTCCGTGTTTCTTGAAACAGAAATGGATGCAGTGTGCTATCCATTTGGAAACTGTTTGTTTGGAGATGGCTTGGTCCTCTGCCACTGCAGCAAAGATAACCAGTAATTGATCTGACTTTCTGAATGATTTAGTCCTATCTATATAGAATCTGAGCTGCCTGTGCACATCTAGAGCGTGCAGGATTCTTTCCCCCTTGTTTTGTGGGTTAGGGAAAATGAATGGATTGGTTGAGAGCCACACTGGACACCACTTTGGGCATGAAGGATGGGTTAGTCCTGAGGGAAACCCTGTCAGCATGGAAGATGATGAAGGGCTCCACAGCCATGAGTGATTGTAACTCGGAGACTCTTCTGGCTGAAGTGAAGTCTTCCAGGAGAGAAATTTTAACTCTGCTGAAGATTCTGGTTCAAAGGGGGGCAGGGTGAGCTTTTCCAACACAAAGTTAAGGTCCCAAGCTGGGGACGATGCTCTTCTGGGTGGCCTCAAGTTGCTAGCCCCTCTTTGGAATTGTTTGATCAGAGGGTGCGAGAAAAAGGGGCTGCTCAATGTGGAAATGAGCAGAGATAGCAGAGGCATGAATTTTAATAGAGGAAAAAGAGAGACCACTGTGTAGCAGGTCAGCTAGGTAATCCAGGATGAGAGGTAGGGAGGGCTGTGTCATATCAGCTCCCTTAGCCTGAATCCAGGTGCAGAACCTTTTCCATTTGTCAACATAAGACTTTCTAGTGCTAGGGCGTCTGGCCTCACGTATGACATCTAGAACCTGTTTACTGAAGTTGGCAGATTGATCAGTAGTCAGGAATAAGCCAGGCTGCCAAGTTGAGGGTCTGCAATTGGGGATCCATGAATTATCCTTCCCTCTGGGTAAGGAGGGTTGGGGTCTGAGTGAGATGCCATGGTGGCAGTGGGGACAGAGGGTACCAGAGCTGGTGAGGCCAGTCTGGAGCAATAAGAATTGTCCTTGGCTTTTCCTCCCTTATTTTGAGCAGTACCCTGGTGATGAAAGGTAGTGGAGGAAATGTAAACACTGACAGATTGACCCCGGGGAAGGATAGGGCATCCACTTTCCAAGCCATGCAGTGATGCTCCCTGTTGCAGAATTTGCTAAGCTGATGGTTGGTGTGGGAGGCAAAGAGGTCGACCTTCGGGATGCCCCATTTTTTAATAGAGTGAAGGTTCTTTTGTCTAGCTGTCACTCGTGTGGGTCCAGAAGATTTTTGGTTAAGTGGTCTGCCAGAGAGTTTAGAGAAACTGGCAGGAATTGTGCTAACAGGAGGCGATGCATGGCAGAGGCTGTGTGCCAAAGTGTCATGGCCAGCCTGCATAGAGGATAGGAGTAAGTCTCTCCCAGCTTGTTGATATACCACATCACAGTGGTGTTGCCTGTTTTGATCAGGAGACCCCCTGGGGAGAGAAAGGCCATGACAGCTGTCAATGCGTGCTGGACAGCTAACATCTCTTTCTGATGTGCAGATGGATTTGCTGTGGGCTCCATTGGCCCTGTATGCACCTGCCATCCAGGTGTGTACCCCAGGCATAGTCTGATGCATCTGTGGTGAGGGTCTGGGCAGTGGGGAGGGGGTGTGGTGAGAAAGGAAGTCCCTTGTTGTGGGAGCATGCTGTTGCCCACCAAAGAAAATCTTTCCTTAGGCAAGGTATCATTGGTATAAGAGTTTCCCCAGGTCTTGAGGTACCATTGAAGTTTCCTCATATGCAGTGTGGCATATGGAATGAGTAGAATGCAGGAGGTCATGAACCCTAGAGCTTGAAGGATTTTCCTTGCAGTTAACTGGGGTCTGGTGGCTAGTTGAGAAAAGTAGGCTGTCAGGTAAGTTTGTTGTTCTGGTGTAAGGAATGCCATTTGGAATGCTGTGTCCAGGCTTGCTCCCAGGAATATAATCCTTTGGGAGGGTACTAGTTTGGATTTCTTTTCATTGATGGGTGTACCCTAGGGAGGTCAGTAGGGACTTCAGAAAGGCCAGGTGCTTGGGCAGCTTTTCCTGACTGTCTGCCTGAATTAGGCAGTCGTCTAAGTATGGGTAAATTTGGATATTCCTTTGTCTGCAGAAGGCAATGGCGGGAGCCAGTCATTTTCTGAAAACTCTGGGAGCAGTAGATAAGTCAAAGTGAAGTGCAGAGATCCTGCCCTGAAGCACAGATATTTCCTGCATGATGCCATGATAGGGATGTGGACGGTAGGCCTCTTTCAGGTGTAGGGTGGCTAGCCAAGCATCCTTGGACAGCATGGGGAGCAGTTGCTGGAGGGTGAGCATTTTGAATTTTGGTATCACCAGGAAGGTGTTTAAAATGGATAGATCGAGGATGGGGTGCCAGGTGCCCTCTTTCCTGGGTACCAGAAATAGTCTGGATTAGAAACCATAACCCATCTGTTCTGCAGGAACGTGCTCTATCACCCTCATAGCTTAAAACCTGAGCTTTGGCCGGCTAAGATCTAGCTGTATTTAACTGGACGTATAAGAGAATTTAAATACCTTTTATCTGCACTTTTTTCAAATACAGCATTTTAATTGATTTATTTGTGTTGCATTGAATATTAACTGAACTGGAAGTTTTGACTCTGTTTTTTCAGTTAGTGTTTGCTAGATTTTACTGCCTGTTAGAATCCTGCAAAGACAGTAATTGCAGTCGGGGGTAGTCTCATTCATTGATATCCTGTCAATGTCTATTTAAGTGGTACATTTTGGAATATTTTATGCTTACAACCTGAGCTTTGGCCGGCAAAGATCTAGCTGTATTCAACTGGACGTATAAGAGAATTTAAGTACCTTTTATCTGCAATTTTTTCAAATAATACAGCATTTTAATTGATTTATTTGTGTTGCATTGAATATTAACTGAACTGGAAGTTTTGAGACTATTTTTTCAGTTAATTCCCCACCCTACCTCTCTGGTTTTGTTTTGGTGTTAATTTTGGTGGCTTTGAAACTGCATGCCCCTCTTGTAAATTTGTGTTTGGATACTCCTTCTGGGCCCATCTCATTTGCTCATTCAACTGAGTGCAGTGAGATCATATTCTGATTTCAAGCAGTCCTACTGTGTACAAAGAGCACATCTGGGAAAGAAAAACAATTTAAACTTGTTTCCTGCCTTTCCTGTAAGTGGTCTAGACTGTTTGTAGGCTTCTGAGCCCCCAAGCCTTTCTGTGTTGGAGGGAAGCCTTCTAGCTCAATTTTGTTTCTTAGAATTAGCCACTTTTCTAGTTTCAGCACTCAAATCTGTTTCTTTGAACTCAGCACTTGTTCAGAACTCGTAAGCACTAAAGCTGCAAATTACTACAGCACTCAACTTTTCTCACTTGTCTAGAGGAAAGCAGTTTTTAGTACTTAATAAATAAGCACCTATCCAGGCATGTCTAAGGGTCAGCTCCCAGTGATTTCTCCTGTCTACCTGATGAATCTGGGCATCTTGGGGCAATGCAGCAATTACCTCATGTACACAGACAACCCTCTCCTCCTACCTTCCAACACTACAACTTGTGAGAGATGCACTTATACAGCCAAACTGGAAGCAAAGCTCTCTCCACCCAAGACTGGACTAGACAGTCAAGAGGAGAAGGTAAACACTTGCACCACACCACACTCATCACATAGTCCCTCAAAACCTACACCACCAAAACACACACATAGAAACACAAAACAGACACCTATATTTATGGAGGCTCTGAATAAAAACCTGCCCAAGCATCAGGGACCTCCAAAGCAGAAACGCTAGCAAACTCCACCCCCCAACACAACCCAAATGACACATAGCCCACAAACTCACTGTGCCACTCAACCACAGCCCATAAGTCATAACAACGTACCCGACACTCTAGTCATAGGTGACTCTATAGTCAGGCACAATGATGTTCCACTCACCAGGCTAAACAAGGAGAAAGTTACTAGCAGCTGCCTGTCAAGTGCCAGGATCCGCCACATAACGCACACACTCAGGTCACTCCACAGCAAGTACAAATATGACACTGTCATTGTCCATGTTGGTGTGAATGACCTGAGATGTACCTCCCTGGACTACATGAAAAGAGACATGGAGGAGCTCTCCGATCTTGTAGTCCAGGCAGGTATGACCCTAGCCCTGAGTAGCATCCTGCCATCACCCACAATGATACCACAGTACAAGGACAAAATGATTGAATTCAACAATTGGCTAAGCTTCTGGTGTCATTCTAAGGGGATCCAGTATTTGTCTGCCTGGGACGACATGACCGACAGACCACAATACTTTGCCAGAGATTGCCTGCACCTGTCTCCCTTGGGATTCTGGATACTGGCAAAGACTCTTGCCACCCTCTATAGTGCCTTTTTTAGGCAAGGTTCAAATGACAAATTCACCACTGTAACAGGCACAAGCAAGCAAAATCTGGGGGTAATGCTACTCAATACTAGAAGTCTAAACCTCAAAATGCACTCACTCGAGGCACTCCTAAAAAATGGAGAACATCAACATCTGTGCAGTGACAGAGACCTGGATCAAAGCTCCAGAGAGCTCCCCTGCATTACCAGGCTATAATTCATACCACACCTTTTGGCCACCTAACCTGGAATGAAGCACTAAAGATGGAGGTGTGTCCATATTCATTAAGGATATCCACACCTCCAGGCTAGTTGCACAGCATAATGCATCCGAGATTATCCAAGTGCAACTAACTCTGGGCAACACTGCAATCCAAATTGTAGCTTGCTACAGACCCCCCACCATGCCCCAGGATTCCCACTCCTCATTTCTTGATACACTGGAAAGTATTAGGGTACAACCCAACACCCTAATAATGGGCGATTTCAACTACCCCACCATTAACTGGGAAAACTACTCATGTACCAATTCGTTTGCTCAAGGTTTTCTGGAATTCATAAATTCCAACACCTTGGATCAAATTATTCACCCCCCCCCACCAGGGGCAGCAATATCCTTGACCTGGTCATTACCAACATGGGCAACCGGTGTTCCACACCAGAGGTCAATTCCTCGTTGGTCAGATCCGACCACAAGCTAATCACCCTAGACATCCACATCCCGCCCCACCCCCAATTAGGGAAACCACCGTAAAAAACTTCTCCAAAGCCAACTTCACACTTCTTAAGACAGAAGTGGCAAACTTCATGACACCCATGCAGACGGACAAGAGAGGTACGACTGCTGAATCCTACACAAATGCACTTTATAAGCACTTACATGAGTGCATGGATCATGCTATCCCTAACAGAACCAAGATGCTATCCTCCAAAAAAAGGAAGCCAATCTGGTGGTCCTCTACCATAAGCAAACTCTACAAAAGAAGAAAGAAACTGTTGCAAAAAAGAGTAAAATCCCATGACTGGAGGAACTCCCTGGTCAACCTCAGTAAGAAGCTGAGATCCCTCATAAAATCCTCCAAAGCTAGTTATGAAAACAAAATTGCCACTGACAACCACAAAGCATTCTATAGCTATGTCAAGAATCTCAATGGCAACACTCATATCTGCTCTGAGTTACAGCACAATGGCACCAAATATACTGAACCAACTGATACTGCCAGCATCTTGGCAGATAAGTTCAGTGCTAACTTTACCCCCTTATCACCCCTTAGAGGGCCCATCTCTATACTGGAAGAATGCAAAGTTCCTTTAATCATGGCTGCACAGGTAAAAAACACACTCTCTAAAGCCAAGAATACAGCATCCATGGGACCTGACAATATCCCAGGTTGCGTTCTACATGAACTACAGAATGAACTGGCACCCTACCTAAGTACCATGTTCAATCATAGCCTCACCAAGATTTGTGCCCACTGAATGGCACACCGCGACGGTTATCCCACTCCATGAAGGGCGAGCCACAATGGACCTCAGGAACTACCGCCTCATTAGCCTGACGAGCCTGGTCTGCAAGGCCATGGAACGTATCATCATGGAACTCATAAACAAAGACATTTGTAATCTCCAAACTCTGGACTCTACCCATTTCGGGTTTATAAAAGGCAGACCATGTCTCCTAAACCTGATTGACTTCTTTGAAGCAGTCACCAAAGCCATAGATGAGGGTAAGGTGGTTCATACAGCTTATCTAGATCTCGCCAAGGCTTTCGACACCATCCCCCACTCTGGAATTATAGATAAGCTCACTAAACTATGTATAAATCCCTATGTCACAAGATGGGTTGCCAACTGGCTCATGGACAGAACCCACACTGTGAAAGTAGCAGAATCCAAATCCAACTTCAGACCAGTGACACGTGGAGTACCACAGGGTTCAGTCTTGAGTCCTCTCCTGTTTGGTATCTACGTCTCTGAAGTACAGGGTAACACATATGGTCTTTGGCTAACAAAGTTTGCAGATGACTGCAAACTAGGAGCCATAACTGAAACTCCTAATGATGTGGACATACTACAAAATGGCCTCACTGAGACAGATGCCTGGTATCAAAGCCACGGACTGAAGCTCAATGCCAAAAGGTGTATTATCATCCCCTTTGGTAAAAACTCTGTACCCATGAACTACCACGTAAGTGGTAATCTATGTAACGCTGAAAGTGTGATAAGAGACCTTGGGACACAGGTGGTCAGTAATCTCTCCTTTCATAATGACATCACCACAGTGGTCAGGAAATCCTTCTATGTGGCTCACCTCATCACAAAAGGTTTCTCATCCAGAAAAAGAGAGGTCATTGTTCCCCTCTACTCATCACTCATTAGACCCATTATAGAGTACAACGCCCCTTTGGTATGTACCTCACAAGACAGCTACAACAACTGGAAAGGCCACAGAAATACCTCACAAAGAGGATTACCAGCCTCAAACAGATGCCCTACGCAGACCGTCTCAAAAAACTCCAGCTTTACTCTGTCGCACACCGCCTACTCAGAGGCAATCTCTGCCTAACATACAAAGCTATATCAAACCCAGAGCTGTTGGACATGCTCCACTTAAAGAAATCCCAATCCAATCATTGCTGGAGCCTTTCTGTGTCCTGAAAGAGTGCTCTTCAAACTATCTGGAAATATACAGAGCTGAGTATATTTTTCTGGCACCTCAGAGTTGCGAACTGGTAATTGTTGTTTGACTAATTTTATATCATTGCTGGCTGACTTCAGAGTTGTGCACTGTTATTTTTGCTTCACTGTATAGTTTTTCAGATCTCTGCTGAAGGTGTTTTTCCCCCCTCCCCTATTTCTCTGTGTCTTAAGTTGGTATAACTGGTTACATCCTGTGTGTTATCTGACCATCTCAAGGATTACTTGCATAAAGTTAGACCCTCTTAGTAAAAAAGTCTGCATATCATTGCTAGAGCCTTCCTGTGTCCAGAAAAGAGTGCTCTTCAAACTATCTGGAGATATACAGAGCCGAGTATATTTTTCTGGCACTTCAGAGTTGTGTACTGGTAATTGTTGTTTGACTAATTTTATATCATTGCTGGCTGACTTCAGAGTTGCGCACTATTATTTTTGCTTCACTGTATAGTTTTTCAGATCTCTGCTGAAGGTGTTGGATTTCCCATACCCGAGGTTTTTGCAGTTACCCGCCACCACTGTAGATTTGATCTGGGACCCTCTCCCCAGTCCCATCTCTTTACCTCATTCTACCTAATAGACTCCTTCTGCATTGTTTTTAGTAATTTTTAATTTAATTGCATTTTTTAACTGTTTGTTCTAACATTGCTACATAGTCAAGTGTGCTAGCTTGCACTGCATTTGAAGTGTTTTGACTGCTGGTTTAGCTACTTTTCTGTATATATATAAAAAAAATTCCTTTCCTGTAACTAGTGTACTCCAGATTCAGATTTTCTGTATCCAGGACTGTATGTAAGCTTCTGAGCCCCCCCCCCCCAAGCTTTCTGTGTTGGAGGGAAGCCTTCTAGCTTATCAGTGGGAGTGGTAAGCACTAGGTAACCTATCTACCACATAAGGAGTGGTTCTGGCCCAGAAATTGTAGTTATTGGCTGTTTGGGCAGTTTTTCCATCTCTCTCAGCTTTCTGATTAAAATCCCCATTTGCACTTGTTTCCCCCCTTTCCAGTAACTAATTTAGTCCAGATACAGATTCTTACTTTTAGCACTTGAATTTCCTTATTCGTGATCAGCACTTGTTCAGAACTTGTAAGCACTAAATAACCTACTAATTACTACAGCACTCAACCTTCCTCATTACCTAGTGGAAAACAGTTTTGGTACTTACTTTCCTCACTTGCTTAGAGAAAAACAGCTCTTGTACTCACTTTCCTCGCTTATCTAGAGGAAAATAGTTTTTTTATTCAGGCATGTCCAAGGGTCAGCTCCCAGTGTTCTCTCATGTCTATCTGATGAATCTGGGCATCTTGGGGCAATGTAGAAATCGCCTCATGTGCACAGACAACCCTCTCCTCCTACCACCCAACACTACAACCTGTGAGAGATGCACTTATCTAGCCAAACTGGAGGTAAAGCTCTCTCCAATCAAGACTGAACTTGACAGTCAAGAGGAGAAGGTAAACACTTGCACCACACCACACTCATCACATAGTCTCACTAAATCTAGACCACCAAAATCCACACATAGAAACACAAAAACATTTGTGGAGGCTCTCAATAATAATCTGCTCAAGCAACAGAGACCTCCAAAGCAGAAATGCAAGCAACCTCCACCCCAACACAACCCAAATGACACATAGCCAACAGACTCAGTGTGCCACTCAACCACAGCCAATAAGGCAAAACAACGTACCCAACACACTAGTCATAGGCGACTCTATAGTCAGGCACACTGATGTCCCACTCACCAGGCTAAACAAGGAGAAGGTTACTGTCAGCTGCCTGTCGGGTGCCAGGATCTGCCACATAACCCACACACTCAGGTCACTCCACAACAAATACAAATATGACTCTGTCATTGTCCATGTTGGTGTGAACGACCTGAGACGTACCTCCCTGGACTACATGAAAAGAGACATGGAAGAGCTCTCCGATCTTGTAGCCCAGGCAGGTATGACCCATTCTGCCATCACTCAGAATGATGCCGCAGTACAAGGACAAAATGATTGACTTCAACAATTGACTAAGCTTCTGGTGCCATTCTAAAGGGATCTAGTATCTGTCTGCCTGGGATGACATGGTCGACAGACCACGATGCTTTACCAGAGATGGCCTGCACCTGTCACCCCTGGGATTCCGGATACTGGCTAAGGTTCTTGCCACCCCTATAGTGCCTTTTTTAGGCAAGGTTCAAATGACAAATTCACCACCGTAACAGGAACAGGCAAGCAAACACTGAGGGTGATGCTACTCAATGCTAGAAGTCTAAATCTCAAAATGCACTCACTTGAGGCACTCCTTAAAATGGAGAACATCGATATCTGTGCAGTGACTGAGACCTGGTTCAAGGCTCCAGAGAGCACCCCTGCACTACCAGGCTATAACTCATACCACACTTTTCGGCCATGTAACCTGGACCGGAACACCAAAGGTGGAGGTGTGTCCATATTCATTAAGGATATCCACACCTCCAGGCTAGTTGCTCAGCATAATGCAGCCGAGGTTATCCAAGTGCAACTAAGTATGGGCAAAACTGCAATCCAAATTGTAGCTTGCTACAGATCACCCACCATGCCCCAGGATTCCCACTCCTCTTTTCTTGATCTATTGGAAAATATTAGGGTTCAACCAAACACCCTAATAATGGACAATTTCAACTACCCCACCATTAACTGGGAAAACTATTCATGTACCAACTCCTTCGCTCAACGCTTTCTGGAATTCATAAACTCCAATGCCCTGGATCAACTTATCCACACCCCCACCAGGGGCAACAATATCCTGGATCTAGTCATTACCAATATGAGTGACCAGTGTTCCACACCTGAAGTCAACGCCTCATTGGTCCACTCCGACCATAAGCTAATTACCCTAGATATACACATCCTGCCTCCACCTCCCATTAAGGAAACCATGGTAAAAATTTCTCCAAAGCCAATTTCATGCTTCTTAAGACAGAAGTGGTGAACTTCATGACACCCATGCAGATGGACAATACAGTTACGACTACTGAATCCTACACAATTGCACTTTATAAGCACTTACATGAGTGCATGGATCGTGCTATCCCAAACAGAACCAAGATGCTATCCTCCAAAAAAAGGAAGCCAATCTGGTGGTCCCCTGCCATAAACAAACTGTACAACAGAAGGAAGAAACTCTTGCAAAAGAGTAAAATCCCACGAGTGGAGGAGCTCCCTGGTCAGTCTCACTAAGAAGCTGCAATCCCTGATAAAATCCTCCAAAGCTAGTTACGAAAACAAAATCACCACTGATTCTAAAGACAACCACAAAGCATTCTATAGCTATGTCAAGAATCTCAATGGCAACACTCAGATCTGCTTTGAGTTACAGCACAATGGCACTAAATATACAGAACCAACTGATATTGCCAACATCCTGGCAGATAGGTTCAGTGCTAACTTTACCCCCCTCTCACCCCCTAAAGAGCCCATCTCTATACTGGAAGAATGCAAAGTTCCTGTAATCACGGCTGCACAGGTAAAAACCACACTCTCCAAAGCCAAGAACACAGCATCCATGGGATCAGACAACATCCCAGGCTGCGTTCTACACAAACTACAGAACAAACTGGCACCCCACCTAAGTACCATGTTCAATCATAGCCTCACCTCAGGCTTTGTGCCTGCTGAATGGCGCACAGCAATGGTTATCCCACTCCACAAGGGGGGAGCCACCACGGACCCCGGAAACTACTGCCCCATTAGCCTGACGAGCCTGGTCTGCAAGGCCATGGAATGTATCATCATGGAACTTATAAACAAAGATATTGGTAATCTCCAAACTCTGGATCAAACCCAGTAAGGGTTTGTAAAAGGCAGATCATGTCTCCTAAACCTGATAGACTTCTTTGAAGCAGCCACCAAAACTGTAGACAAGGGTAAGGTGGTTCACACAGCCTATCTAGATCTTGCCAAGGCTTTTGACACCATCCCCCACTCTGTAATTATAGATAAACTCACTAAACTAGATATAAATCCCTATGTCACAAGATGGGTTGCCAACTGGCTCAATGACAGAACCCACACTGTGAAAGTAGCAGACTCCAAATCCAACTTCAGACCAGTGACAAGTGGAGTACCACAGGGTTCAGTCCTGGGTCCTCTCCTGTTTGGTATCTACTTCTCTGAAGTACAGGCTAACACAGAAGGTCTTTGGCTAACGAAGTTTGCAGATGACTGCAAACTAGGAGCCATAATTGAAACTCCTAACGATGTGGACATCCTACAAAAGGGCCTCACTGAGACAGATGCCTGGTGTCAAAGCCATGGCCTCAAGCTCAATGCCAAAAAGTGCATTGTCATCCCCTTTGGAAAAAACTCTGTACCCATGAACTACAACATAGGCGGTAGTATACTTAACACTGAAAGTGTGATAAGAGACCTTGGGACACAGGTGGACAGTAGTCTCTCCTTTGATAATTACATCGCCACAGTAGTCAGGAAATCCTTCTACGTGGCACACCTCATCACAAAAGGTTTCTCATCCAGAAAAAAAGAGGTCATTGTTCCCCTCTACTCATCACTCATTAGACCCATTATAGAGTACAATGCCCCTTTTGGTATGTACCTCAAGACATCCACAACAACTGGAAAGGCCGCAGAAATACCTCATAAAGAAGATTACCGGCCTCAAACAGATGCCCTACGCAGACCGTCTCAAAAAACTCCAGCTTTACTCCATTGCATATCGCCTACTCAGAGGTGATCTCTGCCTAACATACAAAGCTATGTCAAACCCACAGCTGTTGGACATGCTCCACTTAAAGAAATCCCAATCCCTCTGAGCTTCACGCTTTAGGGACCTAAACCTTGTCACCACAATAAACAGAACATGCTGGAGGGATAGATTCCTGTCCCAGAGACTTCCCATACTATAGAACAAACTACCTATCTATATCAAACAGAGCTCCTCATTAGCACTCTTCAAGAAAAGTCTTGACGATTGGATGGGAAATAGGAAATTCACCCCGGGGATCACCTCTGTGGCTCTGCTCAACAGTGGCACAGGAAAATAATTTTCTTGGGTGGCAAAAGCCAGGGTACCTTTTTGGCTGGGCTTGTATAGGCCCCAGGGCCGATAGCCTAGTACCTACCTATGAACCTATAGAGAGCAGGGAATGGACGTGCTTTTTTGCCTCTGCCCACTGGTTTGGAGGTAGATCTGGGAACTCCTTAAGGGTTGGAAGAGTGTGGAAAGAAAATCTGTATCCCTGGGACACTATGTTGAGGATCCAGTGATCGTTGGTAATGGTGGCCCAGGTGCTTGCATGAAAGGAGAGTTTTCCTCCTAGGGGTAACTGCAGGTGGGCAGAGGAGGGGGTGGTGGAGGAGAGTCATTGTCAGTTCTTACCATGAGGGGGTGGCTTAGAACTCCCTGGTTTTGAAATGGAGGAATTCCACTGCTCTTATCTCTGCATTCCCTGTGGCTGTTGTCTGGGGGGGGGGTCTGGGCTGAACTGACCTGGTGGGAGCAGGAAAGGACCAGTGCCTGGAGGGGCAATTCCTGCTGGACCTATGGGAGATCCTTAACTGTCTGCACAGATTTAGCTTTTTCTCCCAAATTATTGTAAGACCTCCTCTGCCTTAGTGCCAAATAAGATGTCTTTGTGCAAGGGTGCATCCAATAATTTAGATTTGACATGGTCTGGCAAGGGCTGTTACTTAAGCCATGCATGCTTTCTAAGGACAGAACCAGTGACTGCTGCCCTGCAAGACGCTTCTAGGGCATTAAAACCACAGTGTAAGGTGTGCTTAGTCACTTGACTTGCAAAATGCATTAACTCTTGTAACTCTTTCGATTCTGTACAAGCAGGAAAGGAAGACACTTTTTGAGTAGTTCCATGGTATGTTGCTGAAATTTTAATATATGGAACTGGCAATTTAGTGCTCTGATAGCCAGAGTAGAAGAGATGTATACTTTTTTACCCTGTCTACTGCTTGGGAATCCCTATCTGAGGGGGGTGGGATTCTTAGCAGAGGTTGCTTTAATTCCTTTAGGCCCTTGAGAAATTACCTCAGGGTCAGCAATAGGGTTTTTGAAAAGAAATTTGTGAGTGTCAGAGACTCTGTAATACCAGTCAGGTTTTCTGGGTGTAGGAGGGAGGGTGTCAGGAGTCAAACTGGATTCCAGAAAAACATCGTCCACATCATCCAGGACTGGAGGAATGGCCAGGAGTCTGTGCTGAGGGAGATCTAAGAAGTCTCTGAGTCTCTTTTTAGACTGAGGGTAGTCCTGACATTCCCATTGGAAATGCTCCCTTAAGGTATGAAGGGTTTCCCCAAAGGAAAAAGTCCTTGGGTGGAGAGGCTGAAGGAATGGAATCCTCTGCATCAGAATCCTCATAAGCAGAGAGGGGTTGCATGTCTTCATATTCAGATGCATCAGAGTCATCAGACTCCTGTCCAGACAAAACTACTGGGGAAATATCTCTTTTCCTTTTGGAAGGGGTAGCTTGGCTTCCCCTCATCATGACAAGGTCTTCTGCCATTTTAAGCATTTGAGACTGAGACAAGAAAGCAGGTGCATGAGATTGGGTCATTGGTTTCTTGGGTGTGGTTCGTACCCTGGGCCTTAGAAACTCAGTAGTGTTCAAAAGAATGGTAGATGTGAAAGAAGTCATCGGTTTGTGTTGAGAATAGGTAAGGCGAAGTACTTCCTCGGTAGCCGGTGCCTGCTCAGCAGCTCCAGACCCATCCAAGGGAGAGACAACCGCAGGATCCTTAGTCGAAGAGTTTTGCGGCATACCAGACTCCATAAGGTTCTCAGTAGTGGCCTGCAAATCCACAGAAGCAGGCATCAGGGGCTGCAAAAGTGCTTGAGGACCGGAGAACTGACTAGCTTAACGAAAGCGTTGTTGGTAGGTTTGGACCTGTGTGGTCTGTCTCTGTCTTTATCCTTACGTTTTTTCATAAGATCTGCTGTCGGATGGCTTATCAAAGCCATATCAGAATTCGAGGACTGTAAGCTAAAATATCTAACAATAAGGGCCCAACGCCGTATAGTTCTGGCATTAAACAAAGCACAAAAGTGAGAGCGAGGGACGTCGTGGTCTGGGCCTAAGCAAGTGACGCAGTAAGAATGAAAGTCTCGGTGTGGAATTTGCTTTCCATTGATGAGACAATTGTTAAATTTTTCTAACATCGGTTAGTGCAAGAAAAAAGGATCCCCAATGGGGTACTTGGCTTTAGAAGACTTCAGCTTCAATTCAGAAGACGAAACTCAGGTAGCGGCTGACCGGCACTCATGCGAACTGCTTCTGCTTCAGGCTCCTCGGCAAGAAAGACTGATGTAATGGCATTGGCTGCCTTAGTTTATACTACTGACGACTTGATGTCAGTCCTGAAGCGACAGCAGCCGACGCAGAAATACTAAGCCTCTGGTATTCGGGCCGGCCGAGGGCTACCCTGGCAGGGATAACCCTAATGTAATGACTGCAACAGTGAAACACGAAGAACATCACATTTTCAGGGAGTGTAATGAGTTGTCAGACTTTAAAGATTCCCTGCAGACTGCTTTGTCAGAGATACTGGGTGAGCAGATTGGTGTAACTAGGGAAATTATCTTTTTGAGCTATGATACAGAATTGGAATTGCCTAGACAGAGCAAGGTCTTGTTGAGTCTAATTATAATGGCTGTTAAAAAATCAATTAATAGAAAATGGAAACTAAAGTCTAAACCACATTTACTAGAAGTAATGAATATATAGTAACAGAGATAAAGCAATGGGGATCTTTAGAAAAGGGAAAGAGCAAATTACATAAGGAAAAAAATGGGGACTGTGGGAATATTATATACAGAGGAGGAATGAGGTTTAAAAGAAGGCAGGATTTGAATGACCTATGTAATACTTAATTGACAATGACTTGATATATTACAACTGATGTATAATGTTTGCAACTACAGCTGTCTCAATGGATCTGTGGTGCATAATATTTGCAACTAAAATTGTATTAATGTGGTTTGTTTTTCATTTATACAAATGTAAGGTTGCCTATGTCATATGTGATAATTTAATAAAGATATTTTTGTTAAAAACAAAAAAATTCAAGGACACCATGTACAGGAGCTGAAAAGAGGTCAATGTGTCTTTGATGTGCCCCCAAAAAAGAAGTTATGTTCTTACCATAATGTTTCATCTGTGTTGTTGATCTTCATTCACGACCTTGGACTCGGCCAATATAGCAAGTTCTCACCAGCCAAATACTCTCAAGGTAAGGTTACCCATAGTGCCCCTCTCCTTATCTCCTCATATCGAGTTTGCCTGTAAGGAAAGAAAGTGGAGGCTTTGTATGAGCAAATGCTCTATCATGTAACCAGGACCAAATCTGAACCTTCAGGAGTCTTTCAGAGGGGGTAGGAGGGTGGGATGTCATGAATGAATGAAGGTAAACAACACAGATAGAATGTTATGGTAAGAACATAACTTCTTTATCTGATGTTGTTAATCTTCATTCATTCATTATGGATGGGACAGAGTCCCTAGCTACTTTATGTCCTGGGAGGCCCTATGGAAGGATATTCCTGAGCACTGAGCCAAAGGATGCTCTCCCCCTGGAGACCAAGTCCAATTTGTAATGAGTGATTACGAGAAGCCCAAGTGGCTGCTGCACAAATGTCATCTATCGAAGCTCTAGAATGAAAAGCTACTGAAGTAGCAACTGATCTGGTTGAATGTGCCCTTATTTTCGTATCTAAACTCATTTGGTTCTGTTGACAGACAAAGGAGACACATTCTCTCAGCCTCTGCCAAGGTGACTTTAGAAACTGACCTTCAGGAATAACTGGTCAGATTTTCAGAAAGATTTAGTTCTATTCAAATAGAAGAATAACTGTCTATGTATATCCAATAAATGCAAACAATATTTCCCTTTATTTGAGAAATTAGGGAAGTAAACTGACAAGTCAGTGGAATAATTCAACCTGTAATTCTGATATTCTTCTTGCTGAGGTAATGGCTATCAAGAGCAAAGATTTCCAAGACAAGAATTTTATGTCATAACTGGCTGCAGGCTCAAAGGGATGACGAGTCAAAGAATGTATGACTAGCATGAGATTCCAAGGTTCAATGGGCTCTTTAAAAGGCGGTCTTATATGTAAAACACCTTTCAAGAAGGATTTACAGAGGCGATGAGATACCAGAGAGGAATCCTGGAAACCATTGTGAAAATTTGAGATAGCTGCTAACTGGACCTGGATCACAGAAGCAGAAGCTCCTAAATGGAATAGGGCTGATAAATACTCTAAAACTGAACTGATCAAAGATGAGAAGGGATCTAGTCCTTTTTCACGAGACCAATACACAAATCTGTTCCATTTAGTATGAAAAAGCTTAGATGGTTTATGGGAAGCCAGAAGGAATTTTCAAATAGGGGAAGAAAGTTTATTTTGCCTGGCAATTACTGGAAGTGGAGTAACCAAGCTGACAAGCTTGAGGCTCGATAGGTTTGGATGGCTCAACCTCTGTGGGTGTGACAGAAGTCCTGGAGTTGGATCCAGAATCCATGATCGGTGAACCAGATGAGGCCAAAGGAAGGGGGACCAGGCTTGTCGGGGCCAATACAGTGCAATGAGGATTAGTCTGCTTCACAACCAAAGAGCCTTCTTTAGAAACTGTGGTATCAGAGGAAAGGGAAGAAAGGCATACAGTATTCCTGGGGGACCAATCATGTACTAGGTCATCCATCGTGGACTCCCCCTGAGGGAGGATCAGGGCAAAGTAGCTACTGCATTTGTGACTAATGAGGGATGCGAATACATCACAGCAAGGCTGGCCCCAGCAACAGAAGACCTCTGCCACTACCACTGGATTGAGGGACCACCCGTGCGGCAGAAGAATACATCTGCTCAGTTTGGCCACAATCATGCTGGAATTCCTGAGAATGTGCATTGCACTAGAAAGCGGTTAGAGGCTATTGCCCACTGCCAAATTCTCATTGCCTCCCAACACAACAGATGGGATCTGGTTCCCCTTGTTTTCTAATGTACCAGATGACCGACAAATTATCTGACTGGATAGCAAACATTCCCAATGGGAGGGCAGAGTGGAATGCTTGCACCACCCTCAGTTCTAGGACATTGATATGCAAATTGGCCTCCATGGGGGACCAAGCGCCTTGGATGGTCTTTCCCTGAAAATTCCCCCCATCCTATCAGAGATGCATCCGTGGTCACTACTGCCTTGAGCTGAGAGGATGAGAAGGACGACTCCATAGTTCCATTTCTGGCTTTATCCACCAATTCAGATCTTGCTTGCTGCGGTTGGTTATGCATATTGGGTGGGACATAGGATGTGTTAATAGGGACCAGAGAGGCTAGGAGCACTGAAGCAATCTCATATGTAGTCTTGCTAGGGGAACTATAGTAATCTTTGCTGCTACTGATCCTAGCAGTTGAAGGACTAAATGAACTGGAACTTTGCCCTGACAGAGTATCACTCGGAGTTGAGATCTTAGTTTGTGAAGCCTGTGATGGAGGATGACAATGCAAGTCTTCATGTCAAATGTCACTCCTATAAATTCTAGTCTTTGAGTAGGTACTAGTTGTGACTTCTCTTCATTTATAGATACTCCTAGGAGTTGTGCTAGCTGTAGGGTATAATGCAAGGCAAGAAGCAGTAGATGCTTGGAGGGAGTGGAAAGGAGCCAATTGTCTAAATATGGAAACATCCGGAAGCCTTGTAATCTCAAGTGAGCTGTTACTACTGCCATATATTTGGTGAACACTCTGGGGGCTGTGGAGAGACCAAATGGCAGTGCTTGAAATTGGTAATGATTGGCTGCCAGCCGGAAGCAGAGATATCGTCTGGAGCATTTGTCCATTTTTATATGGTAATACGCATCCTAGAGATGCATCAAGCACATCCAGTCGTCTTTTCCCAGAAATGGGAGAAGACACTGAACCATAACCATCTGGAATTTGGTCTTTTTGATGAACTTGTTCAGGATGCTGAGTTCCAGGACTGGCCTCCAGTCCTCTCTCTTTTTTGGCACTAAAAAGAATCTTGAGTAGAATCCAGATTCTATCTGGTCTGGTGGGACTGCTTTGATGACTCTTTTTTCAAGCAGCTTTCAAATTTCTTGTGCTGCTATGTCCCTCTGATTGGATGGAACATTGTGGATTCTATTTTGTGGTCTCGGATAACGAATGAAGGGGATGTGGTAACCTCTGGTAATTATCATCTGCACCCAGGAATCTGATGTTATTGAGTGCCAGGCTAAAAGGGTGCAGAGAGAATCATCCCCCGACTGCTTTCAGAGGCAAGCAATCGGGCTGCTCTTCAGGAGAGCTGGTAGTGCTGTCTTGAAAAGGAATCTCTGGACCCCTGGTTATGTGGACCCCCTCTGCCATGTGAAGGAGCGTCTTCCTGATGAGTTCCCCCTCTGCCCCGGGGGAAAAAACTCACCACGTGTGTCATGGAAAGGCCCTTGGGATTTCCTGAACCACATCTTTCCACTTTTCTGATTCCAAGTATAAGATCATTGTGGAGTGGAAAAACGTATGCCCACAGCAGATAGGGTCTTTCCATCCTTCTCACACCTGGCTAGCATGTCTAACATTTGGACCAAAGAGAGAGGAAACATCAACAGGAGCATTGACAAAGGAAGACTTGAAGGGGTCTGCAAAGTCGCACAAGTGCATCCAGGCATGACATCTCATGACAACGCCTGTACCTGCTGTTCTGTCTGTTCAGTTGTATGGCCAATCAACCACATGGACGAGTTGGATATGGTTTCCAGGATGGCAAGGTCCTGCTAATGTCCCTGAGAGTTCTGCAATCAGAGCCTTTTGGAGATGGGTAAAATGTGCCAGGTAATTCAACGACTATATGGCAAAGGTCAGTGAAGCCATAAACCCACTTTCCCAGTCTGTCCATCATTTGAGACTCCCTGTTTGGAGGGTGAACAGCAGGACTCTCATCTGCCAGTTCTTTCTTGGTAGCCACCACCATAGCATCTACTGCCAAGCTGATGGACCAATGGGGCTGATCATCTAATGAGGAAAAGTATTTTATCCATTCTCTAGGGGATTGGCTCAACAGTGTCAGGGGCCTTCCAGGCATGCTGCATGATGAGTTTTAACAAGTCATCTGCAGGTGGGGTCACCCAGGAGGTAGAGGGTCAGGCATGGAAAGCCTACAAGAAAACAGATTCCTCCAAGGAAGGGTTGGTGGACTTCCAGTCACCCCTCCATTTCAAGATCTCCAGTGTGTCTCCAAAGGAGACATCCTCAGGAGGTGACCATGGGGACCCTGCCTCCTCATCGTAATCTGTATCTTCGGTGAGGGATTCTTCCAGAGAATCAACGTGCTTCCTCTTGCACAATCTCTTACAGCGTGGCTCTTTGGGAGGAAGATCAGAAAAGGACTCCAAAGAGAGGGTGCCCTACAGTAGGGTGTCTTGTTGCTCCCATGCCCAATGTCCCAGGGTAGTGCACTGTGACAGCTGAGAACCAAAGGACATATAAATATGGCATTCAGGCACCAAGGGAGCCAATTGCGAGTCTACTGAGGTGAGTGCCCTCTCCATAACCTGCAAGGCAGTCCTGTAGACACACAACTTCGGAACTGTGGTCACACCTCGCTCTGACACGCCCACTTCCAGGGAAGGAGCCGCTATAGGTCTCAGAGCTGTTAAACCAGCTGGAACCATAGACAGTGCCACAGAAAAATATGACACCATACTAGGGATCACAGTGCCGACAGACCAGTCACTGACCCAAGGGTGGGTCAGCTCCGACTGAGCCATGGTCCACAGGGTAGGCTCCGGAACAAAGGTAAGCACTGCCAATGGAACCAAAGAGGTTGGCACCAGGGTAGGCATCATCTTCGATGACTCCTAGACATGTGGGGAGGTTGAAGGAAAAATGTGGGTTACAGTCTGTGGAAAAAAAACCTTTGGCTCCGGGTGGGAGGGAGGCCCAAGAAGGGGTTGGGATGCCTCTGGCTGCTAGGAGCTGATCCACGAGTCTCACTATGTCGAGCTCCGAAAGACGCCTGGTGGATGGGTTAACATCCCCAATGGGGATTCAGGCCAATCTAGGAATGGACTTCGTTGTTGTCCAACAAAGGGGTCAACAGAGAAATATCTGGTCCTGGCTAGTGTGTCAACCTTTGGCAACATGGTCGAAAGACAGAAAGGATGTGATGAAGGGTGGGGGTAACGACCGGTTTTAATGGGGATACTATTTTTGGTGCTGAGATGGTCTGTGATACTGCAGAAGGGATCGGTACCATGGATGAAGTAGTCCTGGTCGGTTCCGTGGTCAAGGATGGCACAGTGGATGGAGTTTTGGGCTCCAGTGCCGACACAGGTGTCGAAATCATTTCAGCAATTTTTGGTTTCGGTTCCAAATGAACCTGGGCCTTAGTGGTTTTCAATTCCTCCGTATTAGGAGACAAAGGTACTGACTGGCTCCTCTTCTTCGACTCTTTTTTAGGAGGGGTTGAGACCTCCACCTCAGATAAAGCCTCTGTGAAACTGGTTTTTAAAAGACCCTTCAGGATTAGCTTGTTCTTTCATTCGGTTAAGGTACAGGCACTAAAGCCCTTGCATAATTCACATGGGGATTGAACTTTTAAGTGTAGTACTCCCAACCAATAAACACAGGAGAGATGGCCATCAGAGTTGAGCATCTTCTTGCCACATTTGTCACATTGCTTGAAACCAGTAGTGCCCTTTTTGTCCACCATTATACTGTTATCCAAACAACAATAAACCACCAGCAAGGAAAGGAAAGGAAAAAAAAAAGAAATTTAACAGGAAAGAGAAATACTGTCAACAATAGTTACACATGGGCACACACACACACATACAGAAGGGGAAAGAATCTTCTTTTTTTTTTTTATATTACCAATGGGAAGGAAATACCCAAGGGGGTGAAGGAAGAAACAAAGAATACCAACGATGGTATGTGTGTGTCTGTATATGTATATGTGTATATATATATATATATATATATATATATATATATATATATATATATATATATATATATATATATATATATATATATATATATGTATATATATATATATATATATATATATATATATATATATATATATATATATATATATATATATATATATATATATATAAACAAAGGGTAAGGGAAAGGGAGGGGCCTGTACCAATGATGGTGCTAAGAAATACCAGAAAGGTAAAAGAGATGGAAATTTTCACTCGCGCCAACAGAAAAGCATTACAAGTATAGACGACTAAACTAAAGTAGTTTTAAGCAATTAGGAAGAAACAAAGGTCAATATTTGGTGAAAAAAGAAGCACTTAGCTTGAGAGCTGGCCTGATGCATCTTGAAACTCTATGCAGCAAATGAGATCTGAGGAGAGTGGCACTATGGGTAACCTTAGCTCGAGACTTTTTGTCTGGCACAAGCTTGCTATATCAGCCGAGTCGGTTCTGGGGATGGAACCGAAACTCATCCATCATGAATGAATGAAGATTAACAACATCATATCAAACCTTTTCAATTTACTTCTGTAAAGTTTTCTTGTGGAAGCTTTGTGGGAAGACAGAAGCATATGATGGATGGGGGAAGAGAGCATTGTCATCTGGCTATTAACGGAAGTGGAGAAATCACACTGTCAGCTTTTGGTTTGAAATATCTGGGTGAATCATGTCTGTTGGGTGAGACAGGTGGTCTGGAATTGAATCCAGAATCCAATGTTTGTAGACTGGATGAGGACAAAGAAAGAGGAACCAAATCTGTCGAGGCCAGTAAGGTGCAATGAGGACAACTTTGCTCTTCAACCAGAAAGCTTTCTGCATAACTCTGGGAGTCAAGGGAGTTGGGGGATACACATAGAGGAAACCAGGGTGGCCAATCGTGAAGTACAGGATCTCTTGATGACTCCACCCGTGGTATTAGGGCAAAGACGCTGTTGCACTTGCTGTTTAGGGGAGATGCAAACAGGTAGGAGCAAGGCTGGCCCCACTGGCAAAAACTCATTTCTGACACCCTCACACTGAGAGACCATTCCTGAGGTAGTAGAATGGACCTGCTCAATTTATCTGCTATCACATTGGACTTCCCAGAATGTGTGTTGCTATCAGAAATAAACTGAATAAGATCACCCACTGCCACACTCAGTTTTGCAACACAAGGGTAAGATCTGGTCCCTCCTTGTTTGTTGATGTACCAAACCACTGACATATTGTCGGTCTGAATGGCAAATGGCCCAGGAGTGACAGTGTCTTGGAAGGCCTGCAATGCTAAAAGCACCTCTCTCATTTCCAGGACACTGATACGAATGTTGGCCTCTTCGGGGGACCAAGTGCCTTGGACTGTTTTCCCTAGGAAGTAACCCCCACTTAATCTGATAAGCATCAGTGATCACTATGGCTTTGGGCTGTGGGAAAATGAAGGGACAGCCTTGCAGAACCTGATCTGATCGAATCCACCACCAAAGGTATTTTTTACATGCCTGTGTAATCCTTATCTGGGTGATCATATGCTGATAAAGAATAGACCATTGCATTGCTAATATCCGCTGAAGAATTCTCATTTGAAATCTTGCTAAGAGAACTATTACTATAGCTGCAGACATTGACCCTGAGGCTTTTAGGATCAATCAGGCTGAGATTGTGGAATTGGGAATAATCTTTCTGATCTGGAATCTGAAAGTTTGTACTCTTGAGAAAGGAAGAGAAGCTGTCACTGTGTAGAAAATAGTTCATATGAACTCCAAAGTCTGAACTGGTTCTAGCAGAGATTGGTTGCAATTTATGGTGATTCCTAAACTGGAGCAAATTTGGAGTACCTGGTCTCAAGCTCTCATAAGAAAATGTCTGGTTGGGGCGGTAATGAGCCAGTTGTTCCAAGTACAGAACCACTTGGAATCCCTGCAGTCTCAACTGGGCTGCTACTACTGCCATGCATTTGAATACCCTTGGGGCTGTGGTGAGGTCAAAGGGCAGTGATCTGAACTGGCAATGGCTGGCTCCCAGTTGGAAGTGCAAATACCTTCTGGATTATCTGTTCATTTTTATGTGACAGTACGCATCTTGAAGGTCTACTGAGTACACTCAGTCATCCTTCCAAATAAAGGGCAGAATGGACTGAACTATGACCATCTACAACTTGATGTACTGAACTGAATTGTTCAAACTGCTGAGATCCAAAATCAGTCTCCAATCCCCTGTTTTCTTTGGTACTAAAAAGAAGCTTGAAATAAGGTCTGGATTCTATCTGGTCTGCTGGGACCTCTTGGATGACTTCTTCTAGCAGCTTTTGTACTTCTAGTGCTGCTGCTTTCCTCTGACCTGGTGGAATGTCAGGAATTTTGCATACAGGTGGAGGTAGCAAGAAACTGAAATTATATAACCTCTGGAAATAATCCTCTGAATTCAAGTATCTCTGGTGCAGGGATAAATGACCTCTGACTGCCTCCAGAGGCAGACAATTGGGCCTCCTTTCAGAAGCACTGGTTGGGTCCGTCAGAGAAGTAGTCTTTGGACCCCTGATTCTGCCAGCCTCTTCTGGCACATGGGCAGTGTCTTCCAGTCAAGCTCCCCACTCTGTCCCTGGGGGATCTTTCTCCACATGGATCTTAGGAAGGACCCTGGGACTTCCGTAACCATATTTTCTGACCTCCTCATTGATTTCTGGAAAAGGTCCTTTGAGAATTTGAAAAACATACACCCACTTTGGAGAGGGTCTTTTCATCTTGCTCACACCTGGGCAGTGTGTCTAACTTTAGGGCCGACTAAACAGCTTCCATCAAAAGAAGACTTGAAGGGCTCAGCAAGGTCACAAAAGTGCATCCAGGCATACTTCCTAATAGAAATACCTGAACCCTCTGCCCTAGAGGTACCTTCAGCCGCATGTGAGATGAGCCTCATGGAAGAGTTAGTGATCAACAGAAGGGTAACCAACTGCAAGGCCACAGAAGACTGAACCTCAGGAGTAATGGTCCCCAAGAGGGAGTTTGAAAGTTCTTTAATCAGATCCCTATGTAGTCTTGCGAAGTGTGCCAAATAATTCAGCAATCCGAGTGCAAATGTCACTGAAGCATACACATACTTCCCAAATCTTTCTAACACCCTAGATTCCCTGTTAGGGGGATGGACAGAAGAATTCTGCCCTGTGAGTTCTTTCTTGGTGGCCACTGCCACAACCAAGGCATCTATGGGAACTTATTTGTTCCTAACTTCCTTTCCTGCAAGTGGTGCCAAAATCTGGTCTGGTCTCTTACATATTGGCTCAGCTGTGTCTAGTTCCTTCCACACCTGCCTAGAGTTTAAGTCGATGAACTAATGGAGGTATATGAGCCAGATCCAAAGGCCTCCAGGAATACACATTACTCTTTGGAAGAGTTATGAGTTGACCCACCACGCCTCTGCTTCAGGATCTCTAGTATTTCTCCAAATGAGATGTCTTCAGGTGGAGATCTTGGAGACCATTCCCTGTCATTGAAATCTGTACCTGCAGTGAGAGACTCTTCAGGGGAGTCCAAGTGCCTCCTCTTGCACTTCCTCTTCCTAAGGACTTCTTCGGTGGAGTGTACCAGCGAAGTATTGAAAGAAATAGTAATACCCTGCTGGAGAATTTCAGCTGGCTCTCTCTGTGGAGTGGAATAATGGGGTTTCAAGGCACAGAGACATACAGGATTCAAATGTAAGATCTGAGGGTGGGGAAACCGTCCATTCTGCAAAAGCATAGAACAATCTCTCCATTACCTTAAAGGCAGAACACTCCAGTGAGAAGGAAGTCAACGGAGCCCCAAAGGCAACAGAGGTCAGCAATGAGCTATCAAATGCCAAAGCTCCAAGGGGTAGAGATGGCTCAGACAACTTTGAATTGACTGTAACTCCTTGGATCTGACAGGGACACTTCTGCTCTGAGAGTCGTATGAATCTGAAACCGTTGGAGCAGGTCCACTCAGAGAAAGCCTTGGAGCCAACAATGCTATGGTCTTCGGATCCAATCTAGACAGTCCCAGAAGACTCAGATCCAAGGCCAGATTGGAGAAAGGGCAGAGATGGGTGGTATAGTGGAAACAAAGGCTTCCAGTCCCGAATGAGTAGGAGCCGAAAGAACTCTCATCTGTATCTGCGTTGAGAGAAACTTCCTCATCATTCTGTCCATATCAGCTTTGGTCAGACTTCTAAAAGAATGAGAGGATACCCCTGATGGTGATCTAGACTGCTGGTGGGATGTTCTTGGTAATGTCTTCAGATCTGAGAGACTGGGACCCAAGGAAGCCATTTTACTGTGTGACATCGGCTGGGTAGGAGACATCTTCAGATAGTCTTTTTGTGCTTCTTCCTTGGTGGTTCCATGGTCGGATCCAAAGAGGGAGTTCAGGATCAGGAAAGACCAGAAGGCTTAGTAGGTGGCTCCTTGAGCTTTTGTTTGGGGGGGGGGGTTGAGCTCCAGATAGAGCTTCTGAAAAAGAAGAGGGTAATGGCCCTTTCAAAATAAGGTTGTTCTTTCTATATGCTATAGCATGCAGACTGAAAGCTTTACAGATTTTACAGTTGACTTGTAGGTGATGTGGGCCTAGACAGTACATGCATAAGGCAGGCGTGTCAGAAAGCGATTTATGTCTCCATTCCTGACGCTTTTTCAATCCAGATGGACCCTTTTCAGACATACCCTGTAAAATAAAGTAAAGGGGCAACAAGAAGAAAAACTTTTTTTTTTTTAACAAATGCTAAGACAGATGCTAAGATAGCTAAAAACCAACTATGGTATTTAAGAATAGACATAAAGTGTAAGTAAGAAAGGGGAAAAGGGAAAGGAACTTGCCAACTATGGTAAGGATTGTAACAACATGAGGTACTGCCAGCACAGCTAGCTGGAATTTTGTAAATAATTATAAGTCATTTGTGAATATCACACTGATTTATAGAAGATGCTTGTTACAAATGTAATACAACTGTATGTGTATATCAAACTGATTTGTACAGATGCTTGTGTTGAAAAGGTATTTGTAAAGTGCTTGTGTTTGAAATGTATCCACAGTATGCCTTACTGGAGGACAGAAATGTATGTGCACTGGTTTAACTGTTTAAATGTAAATGTTTTAGCAGAGGAAACCGGAAGGTTAACCTCAGTCCAGCAAACTTTAAAATATATCTGAAATTAAATCACTTTATGGACTAGGCCATAAAGATGCTAACTCACAGGTTTCAAGGCAGTCAGAGACACAACATCTGTACTAGGAAGCTTTCTGTATTGTCTTTGGGGTGAACTAATTACTGCTCTGGAAGTGTGGAGCTACGCAATTGTTTTATGACTTCCAGCACCTGCCCACAGATCTGAGCAAAAGCCCTTGTGTGTGTATTTTTACATGTAGGTGATAAATTCTTCCAGCTTCCAACAATAGGGGTTTGCAATGGAAACTAGAAGTCATATGACCAAAAGTTATGTCATCCTGCAAAAGTAATATTTTAAATATTATTTTGAGAAGTCTCTTTGTGAGACTGAGCAATCTGTATTCTGTCTTGGGCCCGACAACAAGAAGGACCATTCACCACATCATCTACCTTGCACTATTAGGTAAGTACAGAATACTGATTCTCTTAGATTCAGTCAGGAATATAGTGAAGCTTAGTTTAGAAATTGTTTTTCTCTATTTATCTGAGCATGTCCTCCAATGTTATTTTAAATATTTCATGTGACTTGAACTCTGATGTCACTGTGAATATATATTTAGTATTTTCTTGTTCATTTATTATTAAATATATTTAAACGTTTAACTGTGGCTGAGCTTTGTAGAGATAATTAAGTTTTGAGATTATTTGCATATTTATTTGATGACACTGTGTGGGCCACTCCTAAAAGCCTTACCCTTGGTGAAACTATAGTATGTATTAATATTAATTTCAGTATATTGGGTATCCTTGGAAGAGCCTTAAGGTAGCTGTCAGGAGTGTCTGGTGGATGTCATAACTACCTTATAGTCTGGGCAGAAGAGGCATAGCTAGTAAACCTGTGCCAGCCTTTCCCAGGTGTGTGTGTGTGTGTGTGTGTGTGTGTGTGTGTGTGTGTGTGTGTGTGTGTGTGTGTGTATATACATCAAATCTCAGAGTGCGTGTTTGTGTCAGCACTTGGGGAGGGGCATGAAGCACTGGTTGGACAGAGAGGGTGCTGGAGGTCTTGGCTTGGACACGAAGCTGAACTCTCAACTCTACAGCTGTGCCAGTGGGGAGTCTTATTGGGAATCTGGAGAAAGAGGGAGAAATCAGCCCCAGACTGGCTGTGTTCTCTGTGTGCTTTTAGTGGAAATTGTGCTTGACTGTGCTTGATGCAGAGAGCTGCATCTGGAGATACAGTGCGTGTGTGCCTGTTATCCTTCCAGTGAACGGACCCCACATGAACCAGTGGTGAGGACTGAGGCTCCTTGATTACTGACCCAGAGGAGGAGGGTCGTCACAAGCAGAAATACACAAAAGGTGTAGGAAAGGGAGGTATCAATATAATAAAAAGCAAAAAATTAAGGTTATTGGCAATAGACTAACAAGTACCAGGAAAACATTTTGCTTATCTCCAAAAAAACAACTAAAACTTGAGAGCTCACAGTGACCACGTCCAAACATGAAAGCCGCAAACGAGACCTGAGGTATGTTAGGGGATAAGACACTGTGGGTAAGGGAGTAGCTCAAGAGTTTACTAGTGGCCATGAGCTAAAATAACAGCCAAGTCTGATCTGAGGGTCAGATCCAAACCCAATTGTTGAGGAATGAATGAAAATTATCAGATCAGTAGCTACATTTATACATCCTTAAGATTTTACAGAGGTGGAAGCTACTAAAAAGAAAGCCTACATGCAACTTAGTGGATTGCACAGGCAGAAGTTATATCCATCCTTGGCTCATCAACTTTATCTATATCCTTTGTGCATCATCAAATTCTGCTACATTTCTCATAAACCTGGTATATTTGCGATATCTGTTAAAAACTACAGCAAGAGTTCAATCAGTGCACACACAAAATACAGAGAAGTACACAACTCCCAAATACCAAGCCCCTCCTAAACCAAATCTGCAAAACCTAAGGAAAATGTAAAAAATAAATAATCAAAACACGGATTATCCTCCAGATTCTCAAAAGCTTGCATGGCGTGTATGATTAGTGTAAGAGATAATGTTGGCAATTTGGCAGCAGAGTGATCCACTTACGTGCCCGTTTGATGTGCACGAGCACTCTTGCACTAGTCTTGCACGTTCCCAGCCCCCACATGCAAATTACACCATTTGCAGGTGAAAAACATGCAAATGAGGTAAATCTGCTATCCAGGAAGCTGGAATCAGGCCGTGCAGAACTAGTAATCTGCAGAAATGTACTCGGTTAGTAACAGAGTACGGGTCTGCAAAATCCAAAACGGAAACATGACAGCTCCAAATAAAGGCTGCATTTCATGGAGGAAGCATGCCAATGGCCAAGTATAAGGCCATTGGCATTGCAAACAATACAAAAAGTAAAAAAATACAACTTGTGTTGTATTTCTGCCAATCATGGCTGTTTAAGCATAGGGCAGCGGCGCACAAACGGGATTGGTGGGAAAATAAACCTAAAACAAGCATTCTAACTAAAATCAGTATTCTTCCATGCAAGTCAATGGCAGGCAAAAGACAACCTGGCCAGTGAATAGTGGTTGCTAAGGGGGGAGGCTCAGTGTGACACATGTAACTATGCATTAGCAGGCAATCCTATGCAAATGAGGGGAAGGATAGTAAATCCCAGTTTTCCCCAGCATGTGAGGCAGGTCCCAACAGTGTAAAAGTATGAATAGCTGACTGCAAGACTAGGAGGCAGGTGACATCATGGGTGTAAGCGTATTGGAGCCCTATGGCTCGGATATGCTCCCAGCTTAGCACAGCTAAGCTAGAGGGTGTGCCTAAACCTGTCTAGCACTCTTTACAAAGTGTAAGCGGGTGTGCATGCCACGCACTGGGTTTTACAGGAAGAAAAAAGAAGGTAAAACAGGAAACAGCAGCATTGTGCACATATGAGTATTCTGTTTGCGCTGCGTGCCCCCGGGCTTAAACAGAAGGGCAATGGGAAGGGAAAGCAGCAGTAGGAAGGTAATCAAGAAGAACTAGCTTAGCTGGCAGGTGAAATGTATCAGAAGCAGCCAATTACACAGGCAGCAGCCCAGCTCAGCCCAGAACACTATTATAAACTAAGCAAACACCTTCCCCACTGTTTTTTCCCCACACTCTACACCACCGGTATATACAAGCGGGGAAATTTTAGCAAACGAACCTACAAAATGAGAGGGTCTGCAGCAAGCAACATAGAACAACATGTGCAAGAGGCTGAGGGTGGTGAGGATGTGCATGCTGCCGAACAACCCACAGTGAGGAGATGGAAAAGAGTGTACAGACCCAGGGTAACCTACCAGAGGCTACATGAGCTGGAGACAGTGGCACACTATAGGGTGGAGAGAGACCTCCTACAGCAAATAGTTGAGCTGTGCTGGCCACACCTGACACACCAAACTGACTGAGGGGAGCCCATCCCAGTGGATACCAAGGTATGTGTAGGCCTAGGTATACTAACCACAGGTACCTCCCAAAGCACAAGTGGGGATATCATGGGGATCTCACAGGCATCAGCATCCAGAGTATTCCACCATTTCCTGGATGCCATGTCAGCACATGCTAGTGAGCATGTATATTTCCTCAGCACCCATGACGTGTTGACTAGCAATATGCATCTTTTCCACCAAACAGCAGAATACCCTGGGGTAGTGGGTGCTATAGACTGCATGCACATATGCATCAAAGCACCACCTGGTGAGCAGGGCAGGGTCTACATCAACCATAGGGGCATCCCCTCCATCAACAGACAGGTTGTATGTGATGCCCAAGGCATTATAATGAATGTGTGTGCTGGCTACCCTGGAAGCTATGATGATTCCCACATATGGCATCTGACGCAGCTGTACCAGAGATTTGCCAATGGAGACATCCCCTACAGTCACCTAGTGGGGGATGCTGGGTACACACTGGAGCTGTGGCTGATGATACCCATCAGAAATGCACACACACCTGAACAAGAATGCCATAATGAGGCACATGCACAGGCCAGATATATAATAGAACGTGTGTTTGGGATGCTCAGGTCACGGTTCCGTTGTCTGGACACATCCGGTGGAGCCTTGCAGTATTCACCAGCTACATGTACCCAAATTGTTATGCTATGTGCTATGCTACACAATATGATCCTGCAGAAACAGCTACAGTAGGAACAGCATGGGGCAGGTCCACACAGTCCTCCACCAATGCCAAGGCCTGCACAGGCACAAAGTTACCTGGAGGAGGAAGAACCTGAGCCTGCCCCAGTAGGCAGAAGGAGGCATGCCCAGTATGCCCTGGCCTTGGCAAAGAGGCAACACCTAGCACATGCACTAACACAGTAGGGTCCCAGGGAATGACACCTCTCTCTGACTCGAGCATACAGTAAAAGGGATGCCAAACATGACACCACCTGTACTCAACCATGTATGGGGAGTGTACTATGTGCATCCAACATAGGCAGCCCTCCAGCACCATCCACAACTCTGGCAGACCCACAAGGTAAGTCAATCAATCTACCAACTGCCAAAAGGAGTAGAATGTGTTGTCACCTGTAGCTATGGTATGGATGTGAGCATGCAAGGGAATTGGGTGGCTGAATGTTACGGCAGTAGACACGCATAGTGACACCCTGACATGTGTAACACATACTGGAGTCACCATAGTAGCCAGTACTACACAGGGTGACAAAACCCACTGCAGGAATTGTGCTGAGCGACATGTGTGTCCATATGACCCACACATGCCAGTTAGGATGGTTCACATACCCAACAGCCACAGCCAGCAGGACAGGTGTAGACAAACCCAAACAGGCCCTGTGCCATGGCTCCAGAATGATGGCTATGGTTAACCCCACCCCCAGGCCTACACAGACAGATCACAGCAGGGCAGTGCAGTGGGATGTTAGTTCTGTAGGGTAGGAAGTCAGACAATAATATGTAGGGCAACCAAAGCCACAATCTGTAGTACACTGGTGTGCCTCTAGTCAGCATGATAGTTAGTAATACAGAATGAAATGGAGTACATGACATACCAGTACAGTCATAGCAAATGTGTACACGTGTCACTTGTGCCCCCCTAATCCTACATAGCAATGTAATAAATCAGGTTTGCCCCCCCAACCCTATGTAGAAATAGTCAGGTGTGCCCCTCCATCCTACATAGTAATGTAATAACAGTAAGGTGTGCCCCCCCACTCCTGTGTATAAATGTAGAAACAGTCAGGTGTGCCCACTATGCAGAAATGTAATAACAGTCAATGCCAACTGATCGATAGATACCCTGCAGAACACAGCATGTTACCTGTCGGTGTGCAACACAAAGGTCAGCACTGCAGCACAAACTACCTGGACACAATCCACACATCCACTACAGATGGCCATACTGGGCATGCTCACACACTTAGAGAAATGAAGGCAATGTTAGTGAACAACATACTGAAAGGTCATACTGGGCATGCTACCACACAAACACATGAAGGCCATGACTGCAAACACCAGTGGACCAGACATATTTGGCAGTTGCACATGTTAGTGCAGACACTCATCAGTATGCACCACTCATGCCATGCACATACAGTGGATAGGAATACAGACATATATGTCAGGGCGACACACTATAAGCCAAAAGTAGACATACATAGATGTGTGGAAGATGGTGACTGTGACAAGGAGCCATTCAGGCCTATCCCACCTAGCACAAAGCCAAAGGGCCCCAAACACGAGGTGCACGTGTCACTCACTGCAGATACTAGCCAGCAGTATCTGTCTGCATTACAGACTATGTGGTGCATGTGCCAGCTGTGCAACATGACTGTACAAGCAAGTAGTCATCTAGCAGCTGTATACATGTATCTATGGCATATGACCCTGTGTGTGCCCGCATGTGGTGTGTAAACCCATACATGAATGGGTTATGGCCCATGCACACACCACCTTCCACATAGTCCTACTATGACAAGCCTGCTGAGGTACTCCAATGTGAACTACACCTGTGGGAGCCCAGTAATCACAGTGGCGCGTCCATAACTGTGTACTGCTGTAGTGTGACAAACTTTGTTAGGTAAGTGTTCTAACCCCAGACTCAGCAACTGTGTGTGTGTTAGTGTGCATGTCTGTCTGTCTCTGACCGTGAAAACAGCAATGCGTTTTAGGGTACTCACACTCCTTACAATTCATATACTCAACTTTGGCAAGGCTGCTGATATCACCCAGCTAGAAATAAACCTCTGGGAAGGTTGTAGCCCAGTAATCTCTGCAGCCTGTCCTATAACTGCGTACTGCTGTAGTGTGATAAATTAGCTAGGTAGGTGTTCTAACCCCAGACTTGGCAACTGTGTGTTTGTGTGTTAGTGTGCATGTCTGTTTCTGACTGTGTAGACAGCAATGCTTTTTAGGGTACTCACACTCCTTACAATTCATATACTTGGCTTTGGCAAGGCTGCTGATGTCACCCACCTAGGAATACACCTCTGGGAAGGTTGTAGCCCAGTAATATCCGTAGCATGTCCTTTAACTGTGTACTGCTGGATTGTGATTTAGAACTGTGGTAGGGTTCCATCCCCACACATGGCAGTTCTGGATGTTTTGTGTGTGTCAATGTCTGTATATGAAGCAATGTATTATAGGCAAGTCACAAGCAGTACATTTCAAATGGCCTACTTTGGCAATCCTGCTGATGTCATTCATTGTGAAATACACCTTTGGAGAAGGACTTCTCTAGTAATGCCCGTGGTGTGTCCTACAGCAGCTGTAATGTGATATAGACCTCTGTCAGGGGCTTCTATACCCACACGTCGGTTGTGGATGTTTTGTGTGTGTCTCACTGTGTAGGGAGCAATGCATTTTAGGGTAGTCACCCACAGTACATTTCAAATGGCCTACTTTGGCAATCCTGCGGATGCCATTCATTGTGAAATACACCTTTTGGGAAGGAGTACTTGAGTAATATGCGTGGCATGTACTATAACTGCATAGTGCTGTGGTGTAATAAACTAGTTAGGTAGGGGTTCTACTCCCAGACATGACAGGTGTGCATGCATGCATGCGTGTGTGTGTGTGTGTGTGTGTGTGTGTGTGTGCGTTAGTAAATCATATCCTGTGTAGAGGGGGTTGTGAGCGTGACACCTGTGGCCCATGTGGAGCAGGTTTTGCATATTTCTTATATGGTGGTCCTACTATATATCACAGTGTCCACAGTACAGGCATAACAGATGTGAAATAGCTGAGAGGTTGGGGTGCAAAGTCATACCCATAGATGTGACATCAAGGCCAGGCAATCACAGTTAGCAGCCCCAGTATTACCTAGAGCACACTCTCAACCCATGTCTCACAAACACACATGCCTAGGGAACAGCCAATATGTGGGTAGTACACTGCATATTGGCCACTGATAGTAACTATGGAGTGATAGCAGTGGGCTACAGAGGGCATGTCACACAGTCCATCTGTCCAATATGCAAGTACATGCTAACAGTGCACCTCCCCCATGTTCCCCAATGGACACCTGCGCCACCTGTGGTGTCAACACATGTGACCCACAACAGACTTATCATGCCTGACAACATGCCCTGTATGGACAGATGCCACTGACACCAGGGAAGGATATTAGCATGCTATCAATGTAAGTGCAGAGTAAACCTGGTGCCCAATACCGGTCCCCGCCACAAGTGGGCAAGACTGGCACATATGATGATAATCTGTGTTCACAACATGGGCCAGACACTCCAGGTACAGTTCCACATGTCACTGTACATGCATCTGGGAGGTGTGCACATCCCAGACACCGTCCATGTCATGGACTAAGGAACGCATACATAGCAAGCAATACACAGCATTGGCCACACACAACAGTCACCCAGGTGACTGGATGGGGGATACAATATCCACCTGTGTGGGCAAGTGCGGAAACTACAGCCCTGAGACACAATGCAGACCACTGTCATGTGGCCTGATGCCAAGGTATACCCATCGCCTACTCCTGTATAGCCTGCTGCCACAATCAACCATCACACACCCATGCAGACATGCACCCATATGCATGTCAGTACTGGCACCCTCTGTGTTTGTCTGTGTGTTGTATGGTGCTTATGTTCACATCCACACTCACTACAACCCCCATGGGGATACTGAAGCATGCTCTCTGATGTCAGACACCTCCTCATACCTTTTGCCCATACAACCTCTGTATGACCCATGTGGTGCATGTGATACCTGCACAAGGATGTGTTGTGGCAATCCTGCTACCGATGAGTTGTACTCCTGGCCCTGCCAAGTGTGTTGATGTGTGCGTGTCCTTGTGAGAGTGTGGCTGTGTTGAAGCTGACACCTGTTCATATGGACAGGCACATGCACGTCACCTACCGTATAGCTACCGTACCCTGTTGCAGATGTCACTCACCATCAAATATATGTTCTGAGGGCTCCACAACAGTTAACCCATGTGGCACATCAAATAACTGCACTGAACTGTGATAGCACTACATAGTTGTCAGGGGTTTGATACCCTGTGCTGGTAGATGTGTGACACAAACAAGCTGCAGTTTTACTCTCTCACCTCTCCCTGACATGTCTTTGCCTCTTGTCTGCCTCTCCCACTCCCTCTCTGGTAGATGTGGAGACCTACACCTGCTTTGCTTAGGCAGCAGCATGTGTATTTTAAGTGATGCTCATGATCAGCTGATGGCCTCTGCACAAATTGCAGCCCTCCCCTAGCTGACTGCATGTGGAACAGCTGTGGTAACATTCCCATAGCCAAATGCATGGAAACACATAATGATATCTAGGAACATCATGTTGGTGTTGGCCCTTGTCATTTACTGTGAGCAAGAACTAAATCTGTTGGTTGGCAACCAGCATCTGAGATGGATTGGGAATTTACCTCTAACAACATATACTGTGGAAACAGAGCAACACACAGGAGGGTGATGTGCCTGACCTGCCTACAGACTAAGTGCTGCTATACTGCATGTGGTGTACTGTTGGTTTAACAGAGTGTGTGTGTGTGGATACGTCTTTCCTACATGTCTCCATACCTGCCATGTCAGTTCCATGTTCATGTGGAATCCCCATCTGCAGGGTCATCTGCAGACAGGGCAGTGTGTTGTGCCTTTGGTTTCATGTGTCACCAATGGAGCATCTATCTGTGGACTGTAGAAGGTAGTGTGAGGATTGCAGTCTGTAGATGGTGAAAGCTGTGGCAGTTACTGGCATCTTATACCTCACAGGACATATATTGCCACAAACTGTGTTACAACAGTAAATGTATGAGGTTATCACAGCAACATGTCATTATTGGCCCTGTGTATGTGCTGCCAGCCACAACTTTGTCAACCTGTGTACATATGTCGTGCATGACGTGGTGCGCATGTGCTGTACATCATAATTAGTGTTATCAAATCTGCTAACAAGCCAGTGAGATACCAGACTGCTTCACATATTATATACAGTAGGGGTTTTATTTGATGACATAACCTGGACATTCTGTGGATGTTTGTGCAGTCCTAAGTGTGTGTGGGAATCAGTGTTACAGACAGCAGGTAGCAATACCTCTTATAGGAGAAGCGGCACACTCAGGGCAGCTACATATTTGTAGGAGGTTCAGAAACTACAGAGTGTGAGTAGAGTTATGTTATGCTTTGTATAGTACTGGTGTTACAGTGTGTGTGTGTACATACTACTTTACCTTGGAATGCAGTCTGTCTGCATAGATCTCAGCTGTGGGCCTATCCTCTTGGTGGCCAGAGGTGTATCTATCATGTGTTGTCTGTCCACCACACAGATCCTATGTCAGATATTCCACTGACAGTGTGTGTGTTGAGTACTAACAGTACATGACCTACATATCAAGCTTTGCACATATGACATGCTATGGGGGGATGTTCCGCAGTGGGCTGAGAGTATATCACACTGTCATTGCTGCCATCAGTCCACTTCTGTTGTATCCCCCACACATATGGTGGGGCTGGAGCCATATATGTGTAGGCGTCACATACACAATACATTATGCACTTCAGAGGCCATTGTATGTAACAGTGTTATATGCCCTGTATTATTGAGTCTGGGGGGGGAGCACCATAAATGACCTAGGCTGTTAAATATGTGGGGGTATCAGGGGTGAGCTGCCTTAAGGTATCTCGATAAGTGCTGTACACTTCACCTATATTTACATCACTTACATATATTCGGTTACTGCAAGCCTCCTGCCTCCTGCAAGACAGACTGTTCTGTTTGTCAGTGTGCATGTGATGGTGTCAGTTATGCTTTGTTATGTCACAGTTACAACCCATTTGGTCACATGACGTCTTTACCACCCACTGCTGTTGTACAGAGTGTAGACAGAAGCTGCTGAACTATACACCTGCATTACATACTGTTGATCATTTGGTATCCTGTGGCCCAGTCTGTCCTCACTATTGTACAATTTTAAGGGCTTGGCCTGGACAGCAACAGTTGTGAATCTTTCCAGACTACTGTATTAGTATAACTGTTTCACGGTTTAATTCCTCTGTTTATATGGATGTCAGTGTCTAACCCAGCCACTGGGGATGCACAAGCCAGTGCATTTCTTTGTGCCGGTCCCAAGCCCGGATAAATGGGGATGGTTGCGTCAGGAAGGGCATCCGGCGTAAAACTTTGCCAAAACATTTCATGCAGACACCAAGAAACATTTTAATACTGGATCGGTCGAGGCCCGGGTTAACAATGACCGCCACCAGTGCTGTTAGCCTACAGGGTGCTGGTGGAAATTGGGCTACTGTTGGCCAAAGGAGGAGAAGAGGTGGAAGACATGGCCAAAGGTAGGAAGAGAGGAGAAAGGCTAGGACTGTGGTAGTGAGGGTCGGAACTTTGAATGTTGGCAGTATGACTGGTATAGGGAGAGAGCTAGCTGATTTGATGGACAGAAGGAAGGTTGGTATACTGTGTGTGCAAGAGACCAGATGGAAGGGGAGTAAGGCTAGGTTTATCGGAGGCGGGTTCAAATTGTTTTATCATGGTGTGGATGGGAGGAGAAATGGCATAGGAGTTATTCTGAAGGAACAGTATGCTGAGAGTGTTTTGGAGGTGAAAAGAGTGTCGGATAGAGTGATGTTTATGAAGCTGGAAATTGATGGTGTAATGATGAATGTTGTTAGTGCATATGCTCCACAAGTTGGGTGTGAAATGGATGAGAAAGAAAAATTTTGGAGTGAATTGGAAGTGGTGATGACTGTACCCAAGGGTGAGAGAGTGGTGATTGGAGCAGATTTCAATGGGCATGTTGGTGAAGGGAACAGAGGGGATGAGGAAGTGATGGGTAGGTATGGTGTTAAACAAAGGAATGCAGAAGGTCAGATGGTAGTGGATTTTGCGAAAAGGATGGACATGGCTGTGGTGAATACGTATTTTAACAAGAGGGAGGAGCATAGGGTGACATACAAGAGTGGAGGAAGATGCACACAGGTGGATCATATCTTATGTAAGTGGGCCAGTTTGAAGGAGATTGGAGACTGTAAAGTGGTGACCGGAGAAAGTGTAGTTAGGCAGCATAGGACAGTGGTTTGTAGGATGACACTGGTTATCAAGAAGAGGAGGAGGAGTGTGAGGGCAGCACCAAGGATCAAATAGTGGAAATTGAAAAAGGGTAATTGTGAGGTGGAGTTCAGGGATGAGTTAAGGCAGGCACTGGGTAGCAGTGAAGAGTTACCAAATAGCTGGGTAACTACAGCAGAGCTAGTAAGGGAGACGGCTAGAAATGTGCTTGGTATCACATCTGGACAGAGGAAGGATGACAAGGAGACATGGTGGTGGAATGAGGAAGTACAGGAGAGTATACAGAGAAATAGGTTGGCAAAGAAGTGGGATTGTCAGAGAGATGAAGAAAGTAGACAGGAGTATAAGGAGATGAGGTGCATGGCAAAGAGAGAGGTGGCAAAGGCTAAGGATAACG